>NC_066881.1:33184985-33202485 GCF_022985175.1 Labeo rohita | reverse complement strand
GGAGAAAGAAAGAAAGCATCGCATAAACGCAGAGGGGAAACATTTCTATTTAACAAACGTTCTGCTGCGGATTTGGCGTGGATCCAGTTTCTGGACTCAGGATTCGTGGGAAGGGAAACGAGGACGGTCTGAGCCATACGAGAGAAACGGACCCAGAGCGTAAAGACTCGATGCTTCCCATGCAGCCGTCACCGCGCTCTTGTATATGTACGGGGAAAGAGAAAAAAAAAAACGACCCAGCACTTCAGTTTTGCTTTTGTTTCGTTTTGTTTTTTTAAGACGTTGAGGTTTGATTTTAATGCTTTCTCATGTAGTTTTGTATTTTCAAGCAAAAATCTTAAATGTACTTGAATGTCTTTTTATTTTATTATAAGTATATTAATTTCGGGGTTGTTTATACCTTAGATTGCTGTATTTGTTCTCATGTCGCAGGATGTATGTTCTTTCTGTGAAAGAGATTTGAGGAAAAAAGAGAAAAGAAAGAGAAACACTAAGTATTCTCCAGCAATGTTTTGAGTGTGAAAGTGATATATATGAAGTGTTTTCACCAGGCTGGTGCTAACGTTTCGGCCCATATGTTTGGAAGCGATTAGCCCCGCCCCCTCGTCCTGATCGCTCCACGTCAGGATTCAAAACCGCGAACCGTTCCGTAAGACGCCAGACTCGCGAAAGCATCGCGTTCTCGCGCCGCTTCGCTCCGAGGCGGCGTGAGCCGAAGCGACATTGCTGGAGATTTTAAAGAGGCTTCGTGCTGATTTGAAGCTCTGATGAATATCTGTACAGCTTTTTTGTGCTTTTTTTCCCCCCCTCCATCCAACTGTATTTGGTGACTGTGGGTTCTCATACAGCCTGAATTGTATGCATGTTCCATGACATCTAGACTTAATATATTGTGAAGTACTCAATAACCATTATGTAGCTGTTAGTAATTAATCAAAAGTTTAATTTCCTAGTCAAAGAGGAACGTGTTACATTTTTAAAAATAAACTTTATTAGATCATTTCAGTAGTGAGTGCTTGCTTTCTATGTGACAGCAGAACTAATGGAAATGTGAAAAAGACCAACTTAAAATGAACAAAAAAAAAAAAAAAAAACGCTTTCCATCACAGGTTGCCGATCATCCGAACCAAGGTCGTGAACTGCTCGCGATCAGCGGTGGGGTTTTCCGCAAAGGAACACAACTTCCTGTTAACACAAGTGAGAACATTGTACATAAATTAGTAAATTACATTCTAAACAGATATTCTCATATGTGACCCTGGAGCACAAAACCAGTTTTGAGCAGCATGGGTATATTTGTAGCAATAGCCAAAAATACATTAGGGTTAAAATTTGGTTTTTCTTTTATGCCAAAAATCATTAGGATATTAAGATCATGTTCCATGAAGATATTTTGTACCATAAATATCAAATCAATTTGTTTAGTAATATGCATTACTAAAAACTTCATTTGGACAAGGTGGTTTTCTCAATATTTAAATTTTTTTTTGCACCCTCAGATTCCAGATTTTCAAATAGTTGTATCTCAGCCAAATATTGTTCTATCCTAACAAACCATACATCAAAAGAAAGCTTATTTATGCATTTATTTCAGATGATGTATTAGTCTCAATTTAAAAGAAATTGACTCTTATGACTAGTTTTGTGGTCCAGGGTCACATATTTGGAAATGCATTTATGTTCATTTAATTCATCAAAATGCAAAAAATCATCACATTAGTCATATTTTAAGCAGTCATGACTCCAGTCGACTTTGAAAACTTTGCATTATATAATGCAATGTTCATATTTTAATGTGCTGATTTGGTACTTTTGGACTTTTCACATTATTATCACTTGAAAATGGTTGTGTGGCTTAATGAAGTGTGGAAACAGCAGCACAGTGTCTTTTTTTGGAGTTTCCAAGACAAAACACTAAACCTGCTTCATCTGCGATTTCAGATATGTGACCCTGGACCACAAAACCAGTGAAAAGGGTCAATTTTTTAAATCTGAAAGCTAAAATGAATAGGCTTTCAATTGATGTATGGTTTGGCTGAGTTACAGTTACTTGAAAAATCTGCGATCTGAAGGTGTAAAAACAACAAAATATTGAGAAAAATCACCTTTAAAGTTCTTAGCAATGCATATTACTAATCAAAAATTAGGCTTTGATATATTTATGGTAGTAAATTTACAAAATATCTTTACTTAATATCCTAATGATTTTTGGCATAAAAGAAAAATTGATTATTTTGACCCACACAATGTATTATTGGCCATTGCTATAAATATACCCGTGCTACTTACGACTGGTTTTGTGGTCCAGGGTCACATACAGAATGTTTGACAAATAAGACAAAAGAAGTACAATTGGACAGAAGAACATTTTGATGGAAAGAATTTTATATATGCATGAACTGAAGAAGAACTGAAAGCATGAGTTGAAGCTTGATGAAAATGTCACAATGCAAAAAATCAGAACACATTTATGAAGTCACTTACTTGAAAATCCTGAGAGACACGGTGCTCCTCTCAAACTCGCGGGCCTTCTTATGACCAGACTGAATGACTTCCTCCGGGATGTTTGCCAGGCGAGCTGCATTGAAGCCGTAACTTTTGGGACACGCGCCACCAATGAATTTGTAGAGGAAGGTGATGGTCTCCTGACTGGGGTCCTCGCACTCGTTCTCCACCATACAGGCCTGAAACACACAGAGGTAAATAAATTAATTAATTAATTTAAAAAAGTTAATTATATAAGTTCATAATAAGACCAGTAACATGCATTAAGAAAAAACAGGGTCCATTTATGATTTAATTGTGCATCCACACTAATAGGTGTCAATATCAAGCATCACACCGTATGAAGAGTAAGTGAAACAATCATGAAGTCACTTAATGCAACTTTATCTAGATGTTGGCATCAATCTTGTTAAATAATAGTTATTATTTTGCTGTTAATCACCACATTCTTTATCCCTAAAACCGTGGTAATGCACTCGGAAGTGGAAGGCTAGTTTAAAAAAACAAACAAACAAAAAAAAAAGCCATAAAAGTATCAAAATAATAGAACTAATCAATAGGACTAATCTTTCAGATAGATGCATTTCTGGTTAAACATTATGGATGTAATGTGTGATTTTTTTTTATTTTATTTTCATTTTTAAACATTTATAAACTTCAAGTTATTTTAAGTATAGAAGTTAAAGTGCATCACTTATTTTAGTATCATTTATGCATTATTACAGTTTTTATTTTGAATTAGCTTTTTAAATTTTTTAAAGTTTTAACTTCAGTAATTTTGTTGTTTTTCTGTATTTTAAAAATAGTTTAAAAAAAAAATTACAGAAAAGTTTTGTGGCTATACTTTTAAAGATTGTTTACTTTACACATTTATTTATAGACTTTGTAAGTTAAAATGTATGTTATTTTAGTATCATTTAGTTTTTATTGTTTATTCATATATAAATATTTTTATATTTTCTGTTTACATTTCAATGTTTTTGTAATTTTGTTCTTATTTTTTTTAAAAATGTCATTAACGCCATTTCAGATTCTGTGGCTATTGGAATGGCTTTATGACCTTTATGGCTGAATTATTTTAGCGAAAAACTCTGAAAGAATTCTGTCTTTTCACAGAGTCAAAATCAACACAATCTAATAAAACTTGTTTAATGGATAAAGGGATTCAGCAGAGAGAACATGTTGGAGGATCTTCCCAAAGTGCATTAGAGTACCTGATTTTTGCTTATTTTTACAAATTTTACATTGCAATCATCAGCAGACCACAGAATATTACTGGAAATGTTATTGTTGTAACATATTTTGGTCAGTTAAGTGATATTTTTCAGTGTGAATATGAAAACAGGAAAACTGACCATGTGTCCGAGTCTGACGGCGGGGTCCTGGGCGTGGTCCTCCACCAGTGAGTGGTAATGAGTGGAGAACAGGGTCCGGCAGCAGATCTTCTCTGACAGCTCCTTCACCACTGCGCTCGCAATGGCTGTGCCGTCATATGTGGCCGTACCTCTGCCTAGAGTTCAAGTGAAACAAAAGGTTAGAACTTATTCAGTTTACAATTTTGCATTTCATTTAGTGTGTGCAAAGATGAGCAACTGAATTACCCAGTTCATCCAGCAGGACGAGGGAGTGGTTGGTGGCGTGCAGCAGGATGCTGGCCGTCTCGCTCAGCTCCACAAAGAATGTACTTTCACCTACAAAACATGGTTGATTAAGTATCCAGAATAAAGCTCATGCATGAAAGTTGTACGGATAAGAAACGAGGCAACTTACCGGACATTATACGGTCAGAGGCGCCAAGACGAGTGAAGACTCGATCCACAGGAGTGAGACGCAAACTCTCAGCAGGTACGTAACAGCCCAGCTGAGCCAAAATCACCACCAGACCACACTAAAAAAAAGACATGGCCATATAAAACTTGTTTTATAAGAGACGATGCAGGATAAAATCTGCATATCACTTAAGTAACATTTTAAGTCAAATCACCATTTAGATGATTATTGTAACAAGTACAAATATTACATGTAATTATTAGGTAGTTATTCAATTTTTCCACCTCTTTTAAACAATACATTTCTTTTAATAAAAAAAAAATGAAATATTGAAATAATATAAAAATACAGATTTTATAATTTTTTAAAAATATATATTAATATTATTTTATTATAATTATTCTTTTTTTGTTTTTGTATTATCAAAATAAAACTAAATTAAATAATATTCTGAATTTAAAAAAAAAATCTATAATTTTTTATAGATTTAATTCTTATTATTTTATTATTTATTATGTTCATTGGTAGAATTTACAGGCCTAAACTAAACTTGGAATAAACATAATACAGAAACCTGCATTTCCATAAATAAGAGCTCAAACCACATCCTTCTTCCTGCCTGAACAGCTGCTTAACACATTATGAACTGAAATTTGTTTCTCAACTACATTCAAAGTCACTATTAAAAGGGTTGTAAAAGTATAAATATTTGCTTTGACAATAATTCCACTACAATTTTTACTGAATAATGCAATGCACCATAAAATCTGAGATTACATTAAAATTCAGTTCAAAATTATTTTGGTGTTGCTCAAAAAAAAAAAAAAAAAAACAACATGGAAAAGTCACACCAGATCTTGATTTTGTGCATTTTTAAAACTGAAAACAAGTCAAGAATTGAATTCTTGTAGCTGAATCATAAAAAAAAAAAAAAAAAAAAACCTTTGAATGGAAAAGTGTCTATGCAAAAAGGATTTAGGAGATGGTATGGTATGGCTAATCATATGCATTAAATTATAATTTTAAGATTGGTGGACTGTTAATTGGTGGACATTAATTCAGTTTTAAACACCAAAAACAACACTTTCACTTAATACACTAGAAAGTTGTTTTTGTTGAAAACTGATTATTAACACTCACCTGTCTCATTAGGGTGGACTTGCCTCCCATGTTTGGCCCAGTGACTAGTACACATGGAGCAAGTGCTTTACCGTCGTCATCATCTTCTTCTTCACCACCAGGACAGGCGATGAAGATGTCATTGGGGATGAAATCATCACCGAAGAAGGTCTTGGTGACGCAAGGGTGACGAGAGCCTCTCAGATCCAGGAATGGGCGTGACTGAGACCCGTCACCTGGGAGAACTATCTCCGGTCTCACCATGGGCCCGTCGCCGCTCTGACTGTAGTGGGACATGCTCAACAGCACATCTGCAGAGGAGGCAAGAACCATTTTATTTAGTACTGACCTGAATAAGATATTTTGACATAAAAGACGTTTACATATAGTCCACAAGAGAAAACAGTGGTTGAATTTATAAAAACGACCCCGTTCAAAAGTCTACATACACTTGATTCTTAATACTGTCTTGTTACCTGAATGATCCACAGCTTGTTTTTTAGTGATAGTTGTTCAGGAGTCCCTTGTTTTCCTGAACAGTTAAACTGCCTGCTATTCTTCAGAAAAATCCTTTCAGTCCCACAATTTTTTTTTTTTATAGCATTTTTGTGTATTTGAACCCTTTCCATCAATGACTGTATGATTTTGAGATCCATCTTTTCACACTGAGGACAACTGAGGGACTCATATGCAACTCAAACAATCACTGTTGCTCCAGAAGGAAACACGATGCATTTGAATTTGAAGATCAGGGTAAATTTAACTTATTTTGTCTTCTGGGAAACATGTAAGTACCTTCTGTAGATTCTGAAGGGCAGTACTACATAAAAAATGCTATTTAGGCAAAATAAGATTAATGTGCACATCTTCATTCTGTTCAAAGGTTTTCACCCCCGGCTCTTAATGCATTGTTTTTCTTTCTGGAGCATCAGTGAGTGTTTGAACCTTCTGTAATAGTTGCATGAGTCCCTCAGGGTGAAAAGATGGATCTCAAAATCATACAGTCATTCTTGGAAAGGGTTCAAATACACAAAAAAGCTCAAAAACCAAAGAAATATATTAAATATATTGGTTTTTCAGCATTTTTGTGTGACTGAACTTTTTTCACCAATGACTGCATGATTTTGAGATCCATCTTTTTACACTGAGAACATCTAAGGGACTTATATGCAACTATTACAGAAGGTTCAAACACTCACTGATGCTCCAGAAGTAAAAACAAAGCATTAAGAGCCAGGGTGGGGGGTGTAAACTTTTGAACAGGGTAATTTTTCTAATTTCAACAATTGTTTTGTTTTGTGGACCATATGTAAACATCTTTTATGTGAAATATCTTATTCAGCTCAATACTAAATAAAAAAATAACATGCATTTTGTATAATCCCTCCTATTTTGATCAAATATTTAACATTGTGCAGATTCTGCAAGGTGTATGTAAACTTTTGACCTCAACTGTGCAATGCTAAAAATAATGTATTCTCCACAGTTGAATCTTCTTACCAAGTACAGCCATGCACTCAACCGCTGTCTGCCAGTCTTTGTAATTCTTGTCGAAGTTGTAGAAGAGTCTTCTCATGCAGTCCTTCAGTGCTGCGTCTCGTTTGTCTTCCCAGCTCTGTAGCTCTGAAAACAGCTTCTCAATCTCCTTAGTCGAGTAGCGTTTCCATCCCTTCTTGGTGGATCTCACCTCATACTCCTCCGGCACGCTTCTCTCGGAAATACTGTCTGGAACTTCGAGTTGGTAGCGGTTCCTTCCCGTTCCCCAATAAGACAGATTCTTACACCCCAATCGCTTCTTCTGTCGGTCCAGATATTCCTGCAGGCCTCTCTCGCAGTCTTTAATTCCATTTAAGGCTTGGTCGTATTCTGGATCGAAGCCGGCTTTTGGTGTGATGACGCCTGTTGTGCGAGCTTTCTGATGGTCGAAAGCCGTATCCCAACGTTTGAGCTCTGGCGAGAGGTCGGGGAAAAGCCCATCATCATTTTCAGTCTTGAGAAGCACCACTTGACGCAAGAGTTTTGATTTGAAGCCGTCAGCAACAGACTCCATGTTTGACACAATTTCTCTCATGACTTTAAAGCCTTCAAGTGCTGCGAGGAAGTCAGCAATCTTGCGTTTACTATAAACGACTTCTTCGTACAAAATGGCTCGGGTGTCCGGATGGTCCTGTCCTTTTAAAGGAGTACCCATGCTGTGAATCTTGCTAAGCAGCCTTTCGAGATCCGGAAGCTTCTTTAGCAGGTCTGTAACTTCAGTCGCTTGGGACGGCGCACCCATTAGGTCCTCCAAAGCATCTAGGCGATCTCCAATGGAGGATGGATTGCAAAGAGGGGCGCAAACCCATTGTTTTAGCAACCGTTTGCCGAAGGGAGTGCAACACGTGTCCAGTCGCTCAAGTAGGGTTCCCTCAGGACCTCCACTTGAGCTGTTCTGAAGAATCTCAAGGTTAGCAAGTGTCACTCCATCCAAAACCATTCGCTGACGAGTCTGGGCAAAGAAGCACGAAGCTCCTCCAGCCTGGTCCATCTCGACATCGACAGGAACATACTCCTCAAAGTTTCCCATGGACAGAAGCTCCTGATCCACTAGACATTTCTTAAGGTAGAATATGCATCCGCCAAAGGCAGAAAGAGCAAGCTCATAACTTGTTTTTGGCGTGAGACTTAAAGCGTCGCATTCGGATGTCATTGCTTTTAGAGTCGGAGGCAACACCGATCCATTTTCATTGCTTTCTTTAAAGTAGTCTTCCTCTGAAAGGACCTTGAGCGTCTTCTGGGCATCCCAAAACTGCGAACCAGCATTGAGGCCTTCTTGTAGAGATGACGACACGACAGCCTTAAAGATTTTCAGCGTCTCAGCTGACGGGTTGCCCTTCTCGAAAACCACCTGTGCTGGAGAATAATGCGCCACTAGAGTTCGCAAACGCGAACAATGGCGGTCATCCTGGAATTGTCCGATATGGAAACGCCCCACTGAGGTGTCAATAAAACACACCCCGTAGATGTGTCCATGTCCCGCGCTGTCCTCCTCGCTCTTCTCTTTAATGCTCAACAGGTACTTGCTTTGGGTTTCAGAAGGGGCACCGTCGAGCACGCTGTACGTCTGAGTCCCTCGCGTGATAATTCGGCAAACCTCTCGCTTGACGACGCGGTCGAATTTCGTGGGACGCGCCATTGTCTTACATCGTGCTTCCATCATCTCAGGCGTCTCGGTTTGTTCCACTCGAGCCACTTTGTAGCCTTTTTGCACGAGGACGTCTGAGAAGCGTCCGAAGCCAATTTCGGGGAAGCCGGAATGGGCCCATGTACCTTTCATGAAGGTAAGGCCGAGTTCGTTGACGCCAATTACGGCGTCCATGTGGTAGAGCTCGTAAAACTTACCAACTTTATAAAAGAGAACGGTATCAAACATCTCAGACTTCAGCTGCCACCATCGGCGCATTCCAGGCGTCGTCCTGTTTAGGAAATCTTCAGGAACGTATAAAGTCGAAGGGTCGTAGTTTTCATCCGACTGACGTTTACGCTGAGCATCTTTTCTTTTGCCATCCTGCAGCCAATCGAGTTTCTCATGGTCCCACACAGTTGGTCCTCCTTCTGTTCCATTTGCACCGCCGTTTTGACTTTCGAAGTTGTCCGGGGCGGAGAAAGCAGACAGTCGAGATTTGGTGTCAGATGCCACAGATGAAAGAACAGCAGGTGCTCGTTTTGGGGTATCTGGTTTGCTTTTTGATTTAGCAGGCTTCTCTGAAGGACGTTTGCGCTTTACTGGTTTGACAGGGCTGTCTGGTTCAGTCTCTGGCTCGCTTTCTTCTTCCTCAGCTCCGCTACTGACTCCCTCCTCGTCATCCTCATCGCTGCTTCCTCCTGCCTGATCAGGTTTGAACTCTTCGCCAGAGTCATCGCTGTCAGACGCCACCACGATTCGTCGGCGCTTCGACTTCTGACCTTTCTCAGCTGCAGCACGAGATGAACGTCGGCTGGGCTTTGGCTTTTCTGCAGCCTCTTCCTCAGACATTTCTGCATCTGACAAGGTTGATTTATCAACCTGTAATAAAATATCACATTATGAAATGTTATACAATGATACAAATTTGCTACAATGTTCCATTTAATGACACAATGATCAATAATTGTTCTTTTATGCAAATTGCAACTCTGTGAACTTGCATAGCTCATATATTGCTAAGAGAATTAGATTTTGCTTTTGTAGTAAAAGCTTTCATGTGCAACAAAAAACACTTTGTTTAATATATGCTAACAGGCCACTGCTAAATATGAATGACCAACAACAGTAGTTGCAAACCTGTAATTATACTTACAAATTTAAAGATTTTTTTTTTTAGGAAAAAGAAAAAGTCCAGTTTCCAGTAAATAATAGGTTGTTTGCAATCACGTGATTCTGAGGACGCGCGAAATGCAGCTGGAGGGCAGGAAGTGATTTTTCTCTATAGGAATCAATAGCAGAATCTCAAAATGACTGTGTTTTTAGTTGTTTATGGAAATCGGTCAAATCGAGAAGTTTTATTTCATATCGTGTATGAACATCTGCTGTTGCATAAGGAGGAAAAGGCAAGAAATTCTCTAAAAAAAAAAAAAAAATTGGGAAAAGTGGCTTGTAAACCTGTGTCTGGGGTCAGAAGGACAATCAGATAATGCTTGTGTGTGCGAATGGTTAATAAAAGATTAATAATATTAAGATATGAAGAAATATATAAATAGATACAGGGTGAGACAGTGAAAATTCACTCAATGCTAAATGCCACACGTACATACAATGCAAATAAGATATTATATTTGTTGATTACAATTGAACCTTGTGAGATTGCGATAAATTGAAGTGAGTCACAGCCTTTTAGTGACTATATGAAAGCGCTATTTGCTCGCTTTCTAGGCTATAATCAATTAAGAATTTGGAAAAAAGTTTCGCTTTACATGCTGCTAACAGGACCAATGGCCAAAAAACCTGTACAGCAGTTTTAGGAGTGACATATATCCTGCATTCTTCATATAAATGTGGGAATCACTTTCGAAAGAGTTTGTTTGCTATCAGGTTTAGGTGCATAGCTCATTTCCACCGCCTCGATGACAGGCAACTGAGGCAGCTATTTCAGTTTAGTTGAAAAATCACTCCTCTTCGTAACATAAGGATCACATCCAACATATGTTGTGATTTTCTGTTTATACGTTTCTCCTGTAAAGTACAGACTTTCCTCCATCTCATCCGTTCTGCTTTTTCAGTCAGTCCTGAAAGTTCGCTGAATGTGCAAGGTTTTGTGGCTATTGGTCCTGTTAGCAGCACGTAAAGTGAAAATTTTATTCAAATTCCGAACTGATTATAGAAAGCGAGCAAATAGCGCTTCCATATAGTCACTAAAAAGCTGTCACTCACTTCAATGTATTGCAATGTCACAATGTTCCGTTATAATCAGTGACGCTCTCGGAACTACAAATATAATAGCTTACATTGTATATACGTGTGGCGTTTAGCATTAGGTGAATTCTCACTGTCTCACCCTGTGTATATGTATATATTTCTTTATTAATATCTTAACATATTATTATATCTTTTCTTAACCATTTGTACACACGAGCATTATCCCACTCTCCTCCTGACCACAGACGGAGGTTTACAAGCCACTTTTTCCTGCGCTTTTCAGCAAATTCTTGCCTTTCCGCACTTATGAACAGCAAATTTTCAAACATGATAAAAGATATTTTGTGGTTTCTCGGTTTGACCGATTTGAGCATCCATAAACACCACAAAACATAGGCATTTTTGAGTTTCTCCTAGTGATTCCTATGGAGAAATATCACTTCCTGCCCTCCAGCTGCATTTCGCGCCACAGTAATGACGTCATGTGCAAACAACCTATTACTTTAATTTCAGTCTGTTCCTCATGCAAAGCTATTGCATGCCTTCAGAGGTTTTGGACTATAGTACTTATGTTGTATAAACTACTTTTATGGTGATTTTCTGTGTTGTTTTTGGCTGTAGACACTATATGATGCATGGTAACATCCAGAGGTAAGTCATACAAATTCGGAAAGACTAAGACAAGCTAATGAATTTTAATTTTTGGTTCAACTAACTTAAAATTACATGCATGTGTAACTTTTTATGGCCTAGTGTTTGCTCACCTCCATATCCTCCTCATTCTCCTCTTCATCATCTGAAGGATCCTTACATATGGACATCTTCAGTCTCTTCTCAGGACTGTCCTTCATCGCAACATCTGCCAGCTCCATAGCTTTACGGATCACAGGTTTACCGCTGAAGAACACGCCGCCGGATTTGGCATCTGCACTGTCAGAGCCTTGAAGGAACAAGCATGTAAGGTCAGAATCAAATATTTTTCACATTTGAATAATACTTTATATTCAAACTTAAACAGTTGACAACAACGAAATTAAGACTTGCTCACCTTGATACTCTTTTATGTATTTTGTGTTAACCCAACCTCGGGTTGGTGGTTCATCAAAGAAATGAACATGGAGTCTTTGGTCTCGGCCACGGCCCCTCATCTGCTGTCCGGTGAGGGGTTGAGGAACAACCATACAGGGCCACCAGGGATAGCCTTCCATCTTGGCCCAGACCAGAGTGCCAGCACTAAATATGGATGACTGCTCTTTGCTGGAGAGAAACAATGATCCTTGTGAGACATTCATTCAAATAAAGCATGAGCAAAATCACATATCCATCTAAAATATGGTACAGAAGATTCAAATTGAGTACTTCACGTATTTTGTTACCAAGTGTCCAATTATTTTTTGAGAACTATGTTAAGTATTTATATATAATGACTCTGTGGTGTGACAAATGCATTTTATTTCCTCAAATGCACTTTATATTTTATCTACAAAAATGCAAACTAGTTAATTAAAAATATTTTGAAGATTTGCAGTCGATTAAAACCTTTCATCAAAGTTGTCCTAAAACCAAAACAATACTTTTTCTTGTCTTAAGACAACTTCGATGAACTTTTTTTGATCCACTTCAAATATTGACTACTGTACGTTCAATTTTAAGTACAGAAAACTTTGAAAATGTTGTTTCTATTAGTTTCAGATGCAGTACAGCATGTCACACTGTTAAAACTAAGTAATTTGTCAATTAGTATGACATTACTGTACTTTTTAGAAATATAATTTTTATATGAATGCATTTAAAGCAGTCATAGACCTGGCAGAGTAAATTTCAAATATAGTATTTTAACAAATACAAAATTAGTAATTGGTAACAGTTTAAAAACCCAATACTACATGAAATACTACATAAAAACACCAATAATGTCATAAAAATAAACAACATGCTTTTACTGTACTTACACTCGTTTTTGCCTCATATATATTTACCTATCATATATACTGATCTAAAATTAATGTATTATTTTAAAGTAACGACGACTGCAATAACAGATTTTAACGTAGTTTTTGAGGAGAATTTTTGTAACAGACGCTCCTATTGTTCAAAACGTACTGGAAAAAAAAGATTTTTACTCTTATACTCTTTTTTTGCCTCATGTATATTAATCTATCATATACATTTATCTAAAATTAATGTATTATTTTGGAGTAGCGTTTCTTGTAACGGACAGTCCTTGCTCAAAACATGCTAGAAAAAAGGTTCTTGCACTCTTTTCGCCTCAAATATATTAATCTATTGCATATATATATATATATATAAAATTAATGTATTATTTTAGAGTAACGATGACTGAGTAATGGATTTTAACGTAAAGTATGGTTTCTGAGGAGAATTTTTGTAACGGACGCTCCTATTGGTCAAAACGTGCTAGAAAAAAAAAGATTTTTACTGTTATACTCTTTTTTGCCTCATGTATATTAATCTACTATATACATTTATCTAAAATGTATGTATTATTTTGGAATAGCGTTTCTTGTAACAGACACTCCTTGCTCAAAACATGCTAGAAAAAAAGGTTCCTGCACTCTTTTTGCCTCAAATATATTAATCTATTGCATATATTTATCTAAAAAATAATGTATTATTTTAGAGTAACGGATTTTAACGTAAAGTATGGTTTCTGAGGAGAATTTTTGTAACGGACGCTCCTATTGGTCAAAACGTGCTAGAAAAAAAAAGGTTCTTACCCTCTTTTTCGCCTCATATGTATTCATCTATTCCATATGTTGGTCTAAAATTAATCTATTATTATTTTGGAGTAACTATTACAGTGGTAGCGTATTTTAACGGAACGTATGGTTGCTATGGAGAATTGTTGTAACGGACGCTCCTATTGGTCAAAACTGGCGAGAAAAAAAATCCCTGGGAAAGTTGATCCACCCCCCTTCCACAAAGTCTCCCGCCAAACGTGCAAAAGCAGCACGTGGAGTGAAATATTACACACAATCCTCCGGTAAGTTTTCATAATGAAACCGCTGACAGTGCTAATAAACTACAAAATTCAAAATATTCAAGTAATATTTGCAAAATGTACGAGGCGGTACGTTCGTCGTGAATCACGAGTGTCCAAAACATGGTTTTACCGTGGTAACATGTCCAAACTGCAATTAAAATATGCATAAATATCATTTTAAATCTAAAAAGTAACATTATATTCTAGAAAATGCCTTGGGATAAAATACTATTGTAAATACGTGACAAAACAGTACTGCAGCAGTGCGCTAGGGTTACTTAAGGTAACGTTACTTTTAACGTTACTTGGTGCTTTTGCATATATCAAAGTACCATGATATTGCAATCCCATGATATCATTACTATACCATGGTATCACCATGGTAACCAATCCAAAATCATTGCACATAGAAATGCAGTTACTGTACCTCTCTTTCGCAGTGGCTGCTTTCTCTCCAAACAGTTTCGCATGTCCGGCTTTAGCTTGAGATTTGGCAGGTTTTGGTGGAGTTTTCTTGCTGTTGACTTTAGCTTCTTCCTTGGGTGAGGTGTTGGATCTGCTCACTGCATCTGCCTCCACCGGAGATGGGTTAGATTTGGCCTTTACCGCGAGAGGCGGCGACTTTGTGAAGAAATTAAACAGAGAACTTTGCTTCGCCATTTCTCCAAAAGTATGCTCTGCGATATAGTGTTGACTTATTCAGAAATAATTCATATATCCCATTCCAGCAGGCCCGGAACTGTCCAGCTCAACTGAGTTATTGCAGAGCCGAGAGTTCGCGGGAAAACGCTGCTAGTGTGCGGAAAGGGAAGAGGAGGATCATTTGACGCGTCGAGACTGTGGACCAATAGAAAGCTGTGTGTATCATTTTACACCACCCACGTGGCTAACATGACTTATTTTCATTTCGGACTTGTGCAAGGGATGTATGTTTTTGTTAAAACATGATTGTGCGCTGCTTTCCTCTTGGTTTTCTGCGTAAACGCGCGCTAGACGGACGTCTTGGAACGTTGCGTTCGCGTTACGTATAATGCTCTAGATACGACGTTTTTAAAACGCGACGCTGAGGTTACGCATGCGTTCTGTGTGAGCCAAAAATAATAAGAAAAATATATTTATATGAGCCACATAAGATTTCAAATTTATCTCAGGATGCATTTTATGTTGAATTTGAGAATGTTTGCACTAAAACGTGTAATTGTTTATATTCATTAATACCATTGTACCTGTGATCCTGCAATAGCTCTATTATTGTTATCGCCTTAGAATTCTATGACGTTTATCATGACCATGTTACTTTTCTCCACGCTGTAAGGATGGACCAATCACAGTCGTTTGTCGTGGTCAAATCAGAAGCGGTCTTTGAGCGTTGCGCTCGACGTTCCAAAAACGCGACGCTCAAGCTACAATCGCATGCGTTCTGAGTCAGCCAGCGCTAATAGAACACAAACAAAAGCGAATAGCTGATACACCTAATACAATATAATGCCTTTTATTATATTTTTAATCAAAAATACACAGTGAAGAATTAAAATAAGAAATTTATGCAGCCCAGGCCCTGAATCCACTGTTTGACATGAAGGGACTCTGAGGTGTAAGTCTGTAAGAATGCATTTATTTGTTTATTTGATGAAGCATGTGAGAGAAGGCAGCATATTAGTTTGAAAGTGATGTGATATGTGATGGATATGTTTCCTTTTTAGTCAGCAGGGTGCACTGTTGGGCCATTTAATGTCTCACAACAAATGAATAGGCCTCATACAGTAAATGGTTCAAAATTTCCTTTATCATTTTAATCCTTAAAGTTTTAGTATTTTTTTTTTAATGTATAAAATGTTAAAATGAATTAAAACGGTATATAAATGGTTTTTATTTATTTTTATTTCAAGTTAATTATTACAGTAATTCAAGTAAATAGTTTTGGCAAGTAGCTGAATTGTTTATTATTTTAAATTATTATTTAATTATTATTTTAATAACTATTGTTGTTGATTATTTTTGTATTTGCTGTATCATTTTAACTGTAAAGTTTTAGTAATTTTTTTAAACAAATACAATGTTAAAACGAATTAAAACGGTATATAAATGGTTTTTATTCATCTTTATTTCAAGTTAGTAATTTCAGTAAATCAAGTAAATAGTTTTGGCAAGTAGCTGAATTGTTTATTATTTTTAATTATTATTTAATTATTATTTTAATTACTATTGTTATTGATTATTTTTGTATTTCCTTTATCATTTTAATTTTTTAAAGTTTTAGTATTTTTTTAAACAAATAAAATGTTAAAATGAATTAAAACGGTATATAAATGTTTTTTTATTTCATTTTTATTTCAAGTTAGTTATTTCAGTAAATCAAGTAAATAGTTTTGGCATTAGTTTTTATGATATAGACACATTAAAAAAAAAAAAACGTTTTGTAATATATAAGATTTTTGTTTATTATTTTTAATTATTATTGAATTATTATTTTAATGTAATATAATTTATTTATTGAATTTTTATTTATATTATTATTATTGATTATTTTTATATTTTCCATTATCATTTCAATTTTCAATTTTTAATATATATTTTTTTTAAATGAATGAAATGTTAAAATGGATTGAAACAGTATATAAATAGTTTTTTTTAATTTTTATTTCAAGTTAATTATTTCAGTAAAATCAAGTAAATAGTTCTGGCAAGTAGCTGAAAATATATATATATATATATATATATATAGTTTAGCTGAATAGTAGTAGTAGCTCAGTTTTTTTTATTTTGAAGTTTTATGATATAGACACATTTAAAACAGAAAAAAGTTTTGTAATATATAAGATTTTTGTTTATTATTTTTAATTATTATTGAATTATTATTTTAATTTAATTGTGTTATTTTATTTATTTTTTGTTTATATTATTATTGATTATTTTTGTATCTACCATTATCGTTTTAATTTTCAATTTTTAGTATTTTTTTTTAAATGAATACAATGTTAAAATGCCTAAAAACAGTATATAAGTAGTTTTTATTTATTTTTATTGCAAGTTAATTATTTCAGTAAATCAAGTAAATAGTTTTGGCAAGAGCTGAAATAAAATGTTTTTAATTTCATTTTATTGTCAGTTACTGACAGTTTTTTTAATTTATTTTTAGTTTTGGTTAACAACAATAACCCTGATGTAAGCTTTGATATACATATCCATATCTCTCACCAATCATTAGTCACACCAGTCATGTGATCTTCTACTCTAACTCAAAATTTCATGCTGGCGCAATCACAAAAAATAAGGTTTAGAAGCTGTGACTGTGTTGATTTGTCTGAGTTTGGGGATCTGCTAATTGTGATTGCTCAAAGCAATTGCAGTGGTGTTTTTATCCCGTCTGAGGTGTTCCTGTAATGCAGTGCTGGGAATTTGCTCTGTTGACAGCTGAACCGTGTGTTTCTGTGGGAGGAAGAGGTGTAGGCTTCTTCTTCGTCAAGTCGGTAATCATCTTCACGATTTTTGGTGTGTTCGGTAACACTGATTATTAAATCTGACAGACTGAAGTATAATAGCACAGTCGAAACGACTCGGTTGCAAGCTGTACTTTGAAAGTGAACACTTTCTCCGCTACACGCTCTCATTTATTTGGTCAGGATAATTTCCAGTCAGTGTTGACTCTCTCATTAAGTCGTCCGCAGTGCTTATGACTCCTTATTCTTAGAGTCTAAGGTGTTTATTTGTCACTGAAAGTTGCTGAT
>NC_066881.1:33009985-33179985 GCF_022985175.1 Labeo rohita | reverse complement strand
ATTTTTATTTGATTTATTAGAATTGAAAAATTGTATTTGATCTAATTTTCATTTAATAATTTAAACATTTTTAAATATGTTTTTCCATTTTCCATATTATATATATATATATATATATATATATATATATAATTTGTAACTTTTTTGGTACTTTGATAACTTTATATTATTATTAATTGCGTTATAAATGTTTATTTATGTTTTGAATTAGTTTTTATTTTTAGATTTTCCATTTTCATTTTCATTTTGTTGTGTGTTTTTGGTAATTTTTAATGTAATGATTTTTCATGTCTTTTTTGTTTGTTTGTGTTGTGTTTTGTTTTTATTATTATTATTATTATTTTTTTTAAATGAATTTGGTACATAAAGGCTAAATGAAAATGAGAATTGTAAATATTCTATAAATCATTTATCATTATAATATGATCTATTTTATGATTTTGTACAGAATATTTACATTGGTATTTGATCTAATTTTAATTCAATAATTTTATTTTATTTTTTATTTTATTTTCAGTGATGTTTATTATATTGTTTAGTGTGTGTGTGTATATATATATATATATATATATATATATATATATGGAGCTTAACAACTGTAGTCACCAGAAAATAACTTTATATTATTATTAATTACATTATATATATATTTTTTTTTGGTTTCGTTTTTATTACTTTAAGGTAAACTAAAATAAAATGATTTTCTTGGCAGCTAGATGGAAAAAATATGTTTAATTAAAAATATTTTATATAATATTTATATCATTATATATTATATATATATATATATATATATCATTTATAATTATCATCAAATATCTATTGTATTATTTTAAATTTTTATTTGATTTGTTAGAATTTTTACATTTTATTTATTATATTATCTAATTTAAATTTAAGAATTATTAATTATTTAATTTTTAATTTTATTTTAACCTTTCAATGAGGATTATATTGTAACTATTACATAAAATTAAAAAAAAAAAACTATTAAATTAAATAATTTTTTTATGTAAATTATTATTATTATTATTATTTTTACCTAGGTGAAAGTAAATAAGTTTATGTTTTTGTTGTATTTTATTTTAAGCATCAATTTTTTATGGTATTAATTTTAGTTACCTATTATATCCCGGGTGCAAAGTGTGAAATAATGTACGTAAAACAAGAAGTGCAACACTACTCCTGATTGTAACACTTCTGTGTTAGACCAGATAGGCCTTTGTTAATGTAGGTCTTGCAATTTCTGCTATCTTCTTGTTTTACATCATTAAAGATAAAGCTTGTAAAGTCTGCACCACCAAGCAGAAGATTTGAATGGTATTGCAATTCATGTAAAATTGACGCTATTATGATGCTGAGTGGTTGCTTACCTTGCTCAAATCCCTCCTTAAATGTCAGTCTGTGAGGTTTTATGATCCGTCTTATCGTCCAGGAGGTGAAAATCAGTCTGGTTTCTTATTAAAGGAGCAGCATGTTACACAAGAACGTATTTTAATCAAAAAATTACACAATTCACCTTTAAGCTACACCTTAATCTGCTCCATTAAAACCGTAACAGAATAGATGACACGTTTGTCAGGGATTCATCCGAGTGTCCTTTTCTCCATCAGCATGTTTAATGCAGACACACGCTTTGGGATTCACATCGTAACCACTTGATCTGGTAAATGACTCCCTGTAGGAGTGCTGGATTATATGGTTATCACTGCGGTAAATTCCCGGGTTTAACCTGCGCTTTGCTCTGACACCTCCGTCAAGAGTCAGCGTATAATCAGCTGTTTCAACTAAACCGCTCTTTTAAATTCGGCCTGAATTACACGACCTGTCAAAATTGTCATAAAGATGGCAGGTGGGGAGCAATATACCTCCCAATTAAGAGAAAGTATGAGTGAAATAGTGTGTGCTGCTCATACACTGTAAAAAGTGGAACCTTGCAATTGTTACCTTAAAGGAATAGTTCAGCCTAAAATCAAAAATGGGGTAAATGGGTGCCGTCAGAATGAGAGTCCAAGCAGCTGATAAAAACATCACAATAATCCACAAGTAATCCACACCACGCCAGTCCATCAGTTAACGTCTTGACAAGCAAAAATCTGCATGTTTGTAAGAAACAAATCCATCGTTAAGACATTTTAACTTTAAACTGTTGCTTCTGGCTAAAATATGAGTCCTTTGTTCATAATATTACTTGTCTGAATCAGAAGAGAAATATGCACAGATCAAGCACGGTTTATAAGCCAAAACAGTTCTTTTTTCTTTACAAGATGTTAACTGATGGACTTGAGTAGTGTGGATTACTATTATGATGTTTTTATCAACTGTTTGGGCTTTCATTCTGATGGCACCCATTCACATCCATTGGTGAGCAAGTGATGTAATTCTACATTTCTCCAAACCTGATGAAGAAACAAACTCATCTACATCTTTGATGGAGGTTAGAAAAGTTAAATTTTTGGGTGAACTACCTGATTTAATCCATAAAATTTAGTTTTGTTGGTACAAATTAACACATGTAGGTTGATTCGGTGATTTTTAAATGATTAGTTGATTCAGCTGATTTTATTATGTTTTATCTATTTATAAACATTATTTGTGCTTGCAATTATTGCTTGTACTCAAGGTTAGTGATTTGAACAAACTCTTAAAAACCTAATAAGTATTAAACCTCGGCATGTAATTTATTCCATTGCTACGGATGTGAACGATTCCTAGAGGTGCGCTTTAATAAAAAATTAGATGTGCAGTTCCTGCCAGCAGAGCGATAAAATCCATAAACTGTAGTTTTACATTAAAGGAGAAGAGTTCCCCTGATGCAACCTGAGGTTATGTGCTTTATTCAAGGACACTGTATTGAAAGAGGCTGCCAGTAGTTACCCATTTCATGAGGTTTGAATCAGTGAACATTTCATTATAGAATCACTTAAGTACTAGCACATTTTTAAAGGAGAAGTCCACTTCCAGAGCAACAGTTTACAGATAATATACTCACCCCCTTGTCATCCAAGATGTTCATGTCCATTCTCCATTATATGGGGAAAAATCCTGAAATGTTTAACTCAAAAAATATAATTTCTTCACGACTGAAGAAAGAAAGACATGAACGTCTTGGATGACAAGGGGGTGAGTACATTATATGTGAATCTTTGTTTTGGAAGTGGACTTCTCCTTCAATGATTTTTCATAGAATGTGTTTAGACAATATGATTTTTTTGTTTAGTATTAGGATTCGTGCTCTAAGAATATTATGCATTTTGGATTTTGTGTGAACCATTTGGAAAAATTCCATTGGTATCCACTGGATTCTTTCCTCAGTTTTTTGAACATTTAAAATCAAATGAATTCAAAGTCCTTTTAAAGCCATTGGAGACGTTTTGCCTGGAGACCTACAAGCTTTGGTCATAAATAGTCTGAATAAACATCCCATCTTGGCCTTATACAGCTGCATGCATTACATTTTCTGAATAAATCATGCTGATTTTAAAATGTGCAGAATATTCCTGTATACTGTACATGTTATTTCCATAAAGCAAAGAAATGTTCATTGTTTTCCCACTTTTCTCTTCTAGAAGTACTGGAGGTGCTTGCTTAGGAATGTAACAGTATTAAATAAATGTGACCCTGGACCACAAAACAAGTCATAAGCGTCAGTTTTTTGTAATTGAGATTTATACATCTAAAACTGAATAAAAAAAAAAGCTTGAAAATCTGGAACCTGAGATGCAAAAAAATCAAAATATTGAGAAAATCGCCTTTAAAGTTGTCCAAATGAAGTTCTTAGCAATGCATATTATTAATCAGAAATTAAGTTTTGATGTATTTACAGTAGGAAATTTACAAAATATCTTCATGGAACATGATCTTTAATTAATAGCTTAATGATTTTTAGCATAAAAGAAAAATGTATAATTTTGACCTACACAATGTGTTGTATTTTTTGTTATGTAATGATTGTATGTGGCTATTGCTACAAATATACCTGTGCTACTTATGACTGGTTTTGTGGTCCAGGGTCGCATATATTATCATATGAAGTAAAAACATATGAAACCTATTGGAAGTCAGAGCAATTTTATATAAAAACAAGTATATTTAGCCCATACAAATATGTGTGTTTATGTATGTGTAATACATTTTTTTAAAGGAGAAGTCCACTTCCACAACAAAAATTGACAGATAATGTACTCACCCCTTGTCATGCAAGATGTTCATGTCTTTCTTTATGTTTTTTGAAGAAAGTGGACAGATATGGTGCCCTGATTTTGAACTTCCAAAATGCAGTTTAAATGCAGCTTCAAATGATCCCAGATGTGGTTGTAAACGATCCGAGCCGAGGAAGAAGGATCTTATCTAGCAAAACGTCAGAATCGTCCTATATCGCTGTTTTACCTTTTTTGTTATGGATTTTTGATCTTCTTTGCATGTTCACTTTGCAAAGACTGGATCGGTACTTTGAGATTTTGAGTGTTTGAGATTAAAAAGTATTTAAATAAAAATTTTTTTTTATAAAAATAACCAATCTTTTCACTAGATAAGACCCTTCTTCCTCGGCTGGGATCGTTTACAACCGCATTTGTGATCGTTTGAAGCCGCATTTAAGCTGAATTTTGGAAGTTCAAACTCGGAGCACCATAGAAGTCCACTATACGGAGAAAAATACAGAAATGTTTTCCTTAAAAAAAACACTGAAGAAAGAAAGACATGAACATCTTGGATGACAAGGGGGTGAGTACATTATCTGTAAATTTTTGTTCTGGAAGTGGACTTCTCCTTTAAGACTGGTTTTGTGGTCCAGGGTCATATATATTGTCATATGAAGTAAAAACATATGAAACCTGTTAGAAACTGGAGCAATTTTATATATAAACACGTATATTTAGCCCATACAAATATGTGTGTTTATGTATGTGTAATGCATTTTTGAAAATAAATGTCATGTGCAAAAATAAAAATATCATTAAAAAATGACAAAAACAGAGGTTTTTGCATATAGGGTGTTTTAATAAAATTGCACATAATTAAAATATATATTCTTGACAAACATGGTTGATTAATGCCAAATTAAAAAAAAAATCATCATATTGTTAACATGTATTTGAAATTGTATATTATAGGTAACATGTAGTGCAATATCACTCTTAATATAGGACATGTCATATATGTGACCCTGGACCACAAAACCAGTCTTAAGTAGCACAGGTATATTTGTAGCAATAGCCAAAAATACACTGTATTTTTATTTTATGCCAAAAATCATTAGGATATTAAGTAAAGATCATGTTCCATGAAGGCATTTAGTACATTTCCTACTGTAAATATATCAAAACTTTTTAATTTTTGATTAGTAATATGCATTGCTTGGACAAATTGAAAGGTAATTTTGATTTTTTTTTTTTGCACCCTCAGATTCCAGATTTTCAAATAGTTGTATCTCGGTGAAATATTGTCCTATCCTAACAAACCATACATCATTGGATGTGTATATATCTCAATCTTAAGCTTAATTTCCAATTGTTTCTTATGACAAGTTTTGTGGTTTGTCCAGGGTCGCATATTACATTTCCATATAGGTGCATGCAAAAAGATCTGATCTGTGATCCTGCCATGTAAATCTATGTGTTTTCCTTATTTATTTATCACTTAATGTAACAGCAGGCACCTCTTTTATAAGTCACGATTAAAGGAATCGTTCCAGTTTCTAGCACAAATAATTAAGTAATGTTTAGTACACAGTTTGAGGGTTTTCTTCAGATCACAACCCCAAAGTTTGAGCAACAGCTGTAGCCTTGCCTCTTCCTCCACAGGAGAAAATTAGAGAAACAGAACGATAGAAATGGAGTGAGAGCTCCAGCCGGGCTCCGCAGCTTTGATGATGTCTCTGTAGTCGGAGATGTAGTGCTGCTTGACTCGCCTATAGAGTCGCTGAATCATCTTTATGTTCCTCGGAGGCTGATGCAGCTCCTGCGCTGCGGGATGCAGCAGTGAGGTTATTATAGTTTGATTTATTCTGAGAATTGAGATGCTCCGCATGTACAGCAGCCAAATGTGCCACCAGAAGCATCTAATTAGTGGCACATCTTGTGTGTTTTGTTGTCCGATGGCCAGCGTAAATAAGCAAAATAAGCACACGAGATGTGACGTACAAACACACTGGATGCTCATTAGAGCAATGTTTGATGACAGGTTTTGCACTAATGTCTACCATATTCTTCTCCATTTAATTTTTTCAAATGGACAGATGCAGATGCAGCATTCATTTACGGGATATTATCTACTGCCATGATTTTGGAAAAGCTTATAGTTGCCTGACTGGAAGATTAAGTTGTGATATTTTGGATTAAAAATTATGAGTTTAAAAATGTCTGGTAACACTTTGCTCAAAGCTTCTGTAAATGCATTAGTACCTTGTGATGCATTAAGTGCCTTGTAATGCACCTTATGCGTTGTATGATTTTATGAATAATTGTAGCACATTTATAAAACTTTGTAATATTTATATTTTTAGTGTTACACCTTTAGAAAGTATATTTCATTAAAACAGATGAAAGACAACCAGCAAGGAGTTTGCAAATATAATGATGCATTTTAAATTAAACCTAAAAAATAAAATGCATTACAACATACAATATGAAATCCTTTATAATGCATATATATATATACACTACCGTTCAAAAGTTTGGGGTCAGTAAGACTTGTAATAATCTTTAAAGAAGTCTCTTATGCTCATCAAGGCTGCATTTATTTGATAAAAAAAAAACAAAAAAACAGTAATATTGCAAAATGTTTTTACAATATAAAATAATGTTTTTTATTTTAACATACTTTAAAATAGAATTTATTCCTGTGATGAAAAGCTGAATTTTTATCAGCTGTTACTCCAGTCTTAAGTGTCACATGATCCTTCAGAAATCATTCTAATATGCAGATTTATTATTAGAATGATCAATGTTGGATAATATCAACAGTTGTGCTGCCAAATATTTTTTGGAACCTGTAATTTTTTTTTTTTCAGGAATAACAAGTTTAAAAAGTACAGTGTTTATTCAAAATATAAATATTTTATAACAATGTAAATTATTTATAATTACCTTTTAATAAACTTTTAATTATTAACTTAATACATCCTTGGTGAATAAAAGTATTAATTTCTTAAAAAAAAAGAAAAAAGAAAAGAAACAATAAAAATGTACTGACCCCAAACTTTTGAACGATAGTGTATATATATATATATATATATATATGTATTAAAAGCTTTAAGTAAAGTTTTACCAATAGAAAAAAAGAAACATGCATTAATGAATTATTAACAATAAGATCAACAACATACATTTACATGCAATAAAATATATAGGGTAAAATTTTATTTCATCCCTGCTTTAAGAAAGTAAATAAGGTAAATTCTGATTTAATTTCATGTTGATTCTGCTGAAATATACTACTTTAAGTTCTAGTTAAGCTCAATCAACAACAAGCCAAAATAAAATAAAATAAAATAAAGGAAATAATTAAATAAAAAATAAAATAAAATAAATAAAATATTTAAGTGAATTATAGAGAACTACAAGTTTCTTGGAAATATTAATAATGTATATTGTTAATTAATAACAAATTGTACAATAAAAATATGCATTAATATATTTGTTTACTAATTTGTGTATTCATCTATAAATACATTAATTAAATTACAAAGTGATTAATTATTTGATATTTTAATGGGCAATAAAAAGAGTAATTATAAAAGATTTAGAAATGAAATATGAATCCATTAATAAATAGTTCAAATTAAAGTGCCAATTTTTTTTAAAAATGCCAATTTTTATAGAATGTAAATGGCAAAATGAGAAGCCTTTAATTTTATAAAAGCACAAACTTTAATTGTTCTTATCAACCTTGCGTTATTCAAGCTGTAAACTTGTTTAAATCTTATTTTTTGTAGTTTATGACATTGCATCATAATCACAATAGATGCAACAGAAATAAAAAAACAGAGAATAAAAATGACTAAAATTTGATTTGATTTCATGTTGATTCTGCAGAAATATTCCAGTATGAGTACTAGTTAAACTCAGTCTCGCTTATCAAGCAAAAAAAAATTGCAATTTAAGTGATTTATAGAGAACCTTGGAAGTGTCTTGGAAATATTAAAAGTATTTTGTGAATTAATAAAAAATGGTACAACAAAAATATTCATTAATAAATTTGTTTACAAATGAATTAATTAATTTATTTATCTATAAATAAATTAAATTACAAAGTAATTATTTTAAAGGGCAATAAAAGGAGTGATTATAAAGGGAGTAATTATTAATAATTAATAATTAAAATGAATGTGAAGCTTTTCAAATTTTTCAAAAGCGTTAATTGTTCTGTTAAAAATTGCATGATTAAATCTTAATTTTTACAACTGTGATAGAGTTTATGGCATTGCATTATAATGCCAACAAAGTTGTAACATAGGAAACGTTAGCAAGCTTTTTTTTTTTAAATCAACACTTATTTTGTTGAAGCAATATATTTTAACGTTTAGGGATTTACTTCCATTGTAAGTGCCTTACTGCAACCCAGATTTTTGCTTTTCTATGCATAAGTGGAAATTAAATTTTCGTTCCTGCCACAAATGCGGTTCATTAGGCTTAAATTGCTCTGAACCTGGAATATTCATTTATGCTAGTTTCTCTTTTTTGTATTGTTAAAAAAAATATTATGACCTATGTATCTCTCTCTGCATACTCTCTCATCCTGATAGCTGAAATTCGTTTGAGCGATTGAGTCTATACTCTCCTAAATATGGCAATAGTACAGTAACTGATGTGAGCGATCGAATGCGGTTGAATTTCTTGGCTGGTTTGAGCAGATGCCACCTCAAGAGTTCTGAGATTCATCAGTGTCTCTCGGTGAGCGATGACGATGTGTCGCGCGTCTAGTCAGCAGGAGGTGTGTCTGTTCCACTGATACCAGCAGAGATTAAAAGATCTGCACAATGTGGAGGGGGAAAACAAGGCTTTCTTGTTAGTATAGGGTTAGTGATTGATGCTCTCCATTCCCTGTTATCACGCACTGCAGACGTCAGCATTGTCATCCTGTACAGATCAGTAAACCTGGATCCATTATTCATGGGGTTCCCTTCCTAAACAGTCACACATGAGTGTGAATATGGATGACTCACTGTTTTATATGTTTATATATATTTGTTCAAATCTGCATTTATTTGATCAAAAATAAAGTAAAAATTGTGAAATATTTTTACAATTTAAAATAATAGTTTTCTACATGAATATATTTTAAAATTTTATTTATTTCTGTGAACAAAAGCTGGATTTTCAGCATCATTACTCCAGTCTTCAGTGTCACATGATCCTTCAGAAATCATTCTAATATGCTGATTTGCTGCTCATGAAACATTTCTTTTCAGGATTCTTGATGAATAGAAAGTTCAAAAGAACAAAACTAATTTGAAATACATTTTTGTAACATCGTAAATGTCTATTCTGTCACTTTTTATCAATTGTATGCATCCTTATGCAAAAATCTGTGATTGACAATATTCAATACATCTCACAGACTTAATTCAATGGCATTTGTTTTCTAATCTTGTGACCTCACATTTACTCTGCAATGTTTTTGTCCTCTGAGATCATGTCTTGTTCTGTTCCAACACATCCTGTTCCTATATGTAGAAGATCAATCGGACTCTGCTGAGACTGTTCAAAGGGAAGGTTTAACTTTGAAATACACTTCCATGATTTTGTATTCAAGTGGGCAGCTGCAGAAACGTTCCTTTCCTTTGAGGAACTGAACCGAGACTCGCACCACGTTTTCTAGGAACACACGCTGTCTCAGCAAACACTGTGTTCTGCTATGGGGAAGCTTATATGGTGGGTTAATTAGTGGTGTTCGCTAGGGTGAGCACTATAATGATGGCTCAAAATCCTATGCTAAGTAAACTTTTTGTCATCTGAACAGATTTGGAGAAATGTAGCATTCCATCACAAATGGATGTGAATGGGTGCCGTCAGAATGAGAGTCCAAACAGCTGATAAAAACATCACAATAATCCACTCAAACGGCTATGTTTGGACTATCTTTCTGGCATACTACTCATAGTATTTCCATTATATTCCATTATAAACATAGCTTTAGAATTTGTGGAAGTGTGTCTTTGTGATACTTTCAGCTCGCCTTAGTAAACAAACCGCTCTGACAAACCTGGAGGTGTTTCAATTAAGCTTGTCCATCGATAGTGTTTGTAAAAACACAGGTATATAAATTGTACAGCTTGTGTCATGTGTTATTGACTCTGAGCACATTTGCATTGATCCACTGAGTGACTCACCTGTAGATCAATGCATTTCATTAAACATGTTAGTGACACTGTAATGAGAAAGACTACTGTGACAACCCAAACACCTCATGATGAAGAACATTAAGCCTGAAAACAGAATCAGCAACTTCGTTGCAGCTCTTAAAGGAATAGTTCACCAAAAAATTAAAATGTATATGATTTTGTGTCTTCTTTAGATGTAAAGAAATGTAGCATTCCATCACTTTCTCATCAATGGATCTTCTGCAGTGAATGGGTGCCGTCAGAATGAGAGTCCAAACAGCTGCTAAAAAAATCCACAAGTAATCCACACCACTCCAGTTCATTTTGTGAAGTAAAAAGCTGTGTTTTTCTAATAAACAAATCTGTCATTAAGACATTCGTAATATTGCTCTCTCCAATAAAAAAGTTGTCTTATTTGAATCTGGAGAGAAATATGCACAAATCAAGCACTGTTTACAATTAAAAACAGCCCAAAAGAGCTCTAAACACTGAAAGTGTTGGTGGATTTTGATGAGAGACAAGAGGAAATGTACTTTTTTACTGGAGGAAGTGTTATTATGGATTATAGACTCATATTTTGGCCAGAAGCAAAGGATTAAAGTTAAAATGTGTTAATGATGGATTTGTTTCATACAAACATGCTACTTTTCGCTTTATAAGATGGTATTTTAGAGTGTCCTAATATTGTGTTGGAGTCTTCTACAACAGTGCATCTAAGGTCAGAAAACATTGTAATTTTCTCAGAATATACATTTAAACATACAGTCATTTGGCAGTGGTTTTGAAACGGTTTGTTTGAACCAGCTTTGAGTGTAATGTGGGTAAACCCCGCCCTTCCATAAGCCTGCTCTGCTCTGATTGGTCAGCTGGCCAGACCTGTTGTGATTGGCATAGAGTTAGCGAGTGCTAACGTGTGCCAAGTCTGCAGTTGTTTTTGATGTCCGCGGGTTGAATCGACCCCAATAACGTCATATTTAGACTAACGTAACCCTGATAAAAAGAATGTATTTCACACCCCGAAATGCGTTTTAATGGGGAACCCCCCCTCGAAACGTGATTGGGCTAGTTTTGCGTAGCAATTAGGCGGTTTTGTTGTGAAAACCTGGCAACCCTGAGCACTTTTACATAAAACAATAACATAGTGCTCCAGTCCGCTTTTAAATTAATAACGTAAAAACATTTTGCTTAACACTTATGCAAGTGAATCGTGCCCACAGCTAAAGTTTAGCTGCAAAACTGTAAACGCATAACAAAATAATAATGTTGGATACGTTAGCCGAGTGCTAACGTGACTAACTAATGAAACAACACAGTTTGTAAACCAAAATATGTCAAAGTTATATTCTTTATTATTAAAAGAATTAATTAGAACAATGACATTCTACTTTAATCGACACATTCTTAGAAATTAGTGGGTTCACAGCGAATTATCAGAACTATTTCAGTAAGACAGTAATATTGTGGTTTATCTGGAAATCAAAAGCTGCACTAGGTACACTGTAAAAAAAACAATTTGTTGAGTCAGCTTAAAATAATTTGTTACCCGTTACCAGTTTGTTTAGTCAACTTGAAATGTTAAGTTGTACTAAGTGACAACTTGGATATTTGAGTTGATTCAACTTAAAATTTTAAGGCAGCTGGGTAACAAGCCCAGCTTTTAAGTTTAACAAACCACATTTTTGGTTTAGTCAACTCAAATATCTGACAGGGTAACAAATTATTTTTAAGTTGACTCAGCAAATTGTGTTTTTTTTTTTGTTACTATTTTTACAGTTTATACATCACATATCAGCACAAAATAATAGATATTTTAAGCACTCAATTGAAAATGTACATATAATGTATCAACCTGTACTTACAGGTTGTGGTTTGGAGACGCTTGTTAGTCCAAATAAAGAAGATTAGATGCCAAAGAAGATGAGTCCTTGGTAAACTAATGAGCACACAACAAAAAGTTCGAATTGTGTTTCTGTGGTATCGTGGAAAAATTAATTTTAACTACTGATTCTTCACATTATCATCTTTCGGCAATGAAAACTAAACAAACCTGCTTTCACAGCACAGAACACAGCGTCTCCTTGACACAATGTAAACACATCTTGTGGGCAGGTCAGGCTGTTTGTATTTCGAGGGCAGGCGGGATTATGCTAATATGTTACCTAGTGACGTAGATTGGTAACAGGCAGAAGAATCGAAAATATGATGACTCGTCAAGGCGTAAAACTTGTTCACTGTAAAAAACAAAACAAAAAAAGTTTGTTGAGTCAATCTAAAATAATTTGTTACCCTGCTGCCTTAAAATTTTAAGTTCAGTCGACTCAAATAAGTTTAGTCAACTTGAAATGTTAAGTTGTACTAAGTGACAACTTAGATATTTGAGTTGACTAAACAAAAAAATTTGTTTGTTAAACTTAAAAGCTGGGCTTGTTACCCAGCTGCCCGCAAATTTTTAAGTTGATTCAACTCAAATATCTAAGTTGTCACTTAGTACAACTTAACATTTCAAGTTGACTAAACCTTTTTGAGCTGACTGAAATTAATTTGTTTTTTATGATGCACTTTTTTTATTAACAACTTTGCTGACTGTTTACATTTAAAGGATATATGTGTCACCCCTGTGGACTGTTTATGTTGGTTTCTCCCTTCTGTGCCCATATATGGTCTTTCCTGTTCCATTCCTTGTTAAGTTATTATTGGTTAATCACTCACACCTGTCCTTGTATCGTTAGCACCCCTTAATAAGTTGGATTCAGTTCTGTGTTTCTTGTCGGATCTTAAGGTTAAGTTGGTGTGTGTTTCCCTGCTGTTCCTGTCTGGAGTTACCTTTTGTGGATGTTATTAAAGACTTTTTGTTATATTTCATCTTCCTATGTCTCCTTCCACACGACGGTGACAATATGTATTTTTCGATTGTGTTTTTATTAGATATTCGGACTCTCATTCTGATGGCACCCATTCACATCCACTGGTGACGCAATGCTACATTTCTCCAAATCTGATGAAGAAACAAACTTATCTACATTTCGGATGGACTGGGGTTGAGTACATTTCCAGCAAATTTTCATTTTTGGGTATACTATTCCTTTAATTAATTAACATAATGAAACAAATAACTCTTTCTTTCAAATCACGTCTTGTACTGAATGAAAAGACAACGAGTCAAACTCATTAAAACAAATGCAGTCCTCCTGGAACAGAGTGAATTATGTTGCTCGTGTTCTCTTATAGTTTGCAGTCTCACTTCACTAATCCCAGACAGATATTAGTGGATTATCACACCACTGTTTTCGTGATAATCCTCCATCTTTACTAATTTCGTATTGATAGAATGAGCAAAATGTATTTAACATGAACTTATAACCAGTAATAGGTGTAGGATGCCATCTTAGAGAGACACAGACCACAATTCAGGTTCCAGGAGAAGAGTCTTCTTTTGTTTTGTTAACATTTTTGTTAATGACTCGAAATGGGAAGCTCAATAAACCGCAGTCAATTCGCGTTAGTCAGACAGTTTTTTAGGTGTCAGCTGATAGTAAAGTAATAAATGATTCTTAAAGTGATCTCATTATGTAAAGAGAGAGTATGTAATCAGCGCTTCAGGCCTGCCAATAGTCTAATGGAGCTCCTTTTAACATCAGAGAATTGTGGAAGTTGTACTATTGTTAGTAGAAATAATATTATTTTTAAATGTATACAGTTATACAGTAGACAAAAGGTTTTGGACAGTAAGATTTTATGTTTTTTTAAAAAAGACTTTTCTGCTCACCAAGCCTGTATTTATTTGATCCAAAATACAGAAAAAACAGTAAAATTGTAAAATATTTTTTACTATTTAAAATAACTGTTTTCAATTTGAATATATTTTAAAATGTAATTTATTCCTGTGATCAAATCTACATTTTCAGTATCATTACTCCAGTCTTCAGTGTCACATGATCCTTCAGAAATCATTCTAATATGCTGATTTGCTGTTCAAGAAATATTTTGTGCTATTATTATTATTATAATCAATATTTTAAACAGTTGAGTATTTTTTCCTAGATTCTTTGATGAATAGAAAAATCCATTATCTGAAATAAAAAAAGCTTTTGTAACATTATACACTATAACATTGGAAAGAAATGATAGAAATGAATACTTTTATTTAGCAAGGATGCTGTAAATTGATCAAACGTGATGATAAAGACATTTATAATGTTACAAAAGATTTCTATTTCAGCTAAATGCTGTTCTTCTGAACTTTGTATTTATCAAAGAAACCTGAAAAAATTCTGATTCAGCAAATCAGAATATTAGAATGATAAAGGATCGTATGACTGGAGTAATGATGCTAAAAATTCACAGGAATTCACAGGAATAAATTACATTTTAAATATATTCAAATAGAAAATGGATATTTTAAATAGTAAAATTATTTCTAAATTTTGCTATCTATCTATCTATCTTTATATATATATATATATATATATATATATAAAGATAGATTGATATATAGTAAAATTTAGAAATATTTTTGCTAGATGGCGTTAAAAAAAAAAAAAAATATATATATATATATATATATATATTATTATTATTTATTTATTTTTTTTACGCCATCTTGGCCACTGTAAATAGAAAAGAATGTTGTTGTCCTTATGATTAAATTAGTATAAAATAGTTTTTAATTATAGATAAATAAATATATATGTATTAATTTATATATGTATATGTGTATATTCATTTAATTTAATTATTTAAAATTAAATTTTTAAGAACGTCTGTGTGTGTGTGAAAATGTCCCATTTAAAACTTTCTCTGCACACCTTTTAAGGTGCTTATGTTCTTTAATCGTTTTTCATTAATGAAACAACTGCAAAGGGAAAGGATTTTAAGACTTTAATGCTTTAATCTGTGTGTTTTGGCTTCCGCTGCTCTGCCTTCCCAAAGAATTAACTACAGCATTTAAATCAATGCACATTTGTGCATAAAGCACTTTAGGACAATGATTTGATTTGTTCATACTCTCAGCAGTCGTCTTTCGGTACCAGAGCTGTTGTTTTGCAATCTCAAATCAAGTCTTCACGGCTTAAATATTCATAGATGGGAATAGCAGACCAATTTTCATTTTAATTGTCACCACCTCTTTGGAAATCACCGCGGTGGCCCCCAGACTTCATTTTAATTTCCACACTTGTATGTATTTGTAGTGCTGGTTTCAAGACGCCGACCTCTAATGGAAATGTATCCGAGTCCCTTTCTGAATCGCAGTGGCTGTAAAATAGCTCTGTCCTGTCCTATTCTAACAGACACTCTGAAATTCACAGACTGAATTTCAATGCAAAGTACACACAACGTTCCAAACATTAAAATCAATTCTGAGTGTCGTCAGTCCCATTTAAATCAATATGAAATGTCTTTTGCAACACATTTTGCTTTAATAATGCAATGCAGTTCTGTTAGAATCAAGACATTCAGTGTTTTGTTCCAGTCATAGATGTGGGAAAAGCATTAGCATGCTTTGTTTTCTGTTGACTTGAGGTGGAATCTGTCTTAATTTGAGTCTGTACGGATGTGAACTTCCACAGAAAGTTGCGAAAGCTGGATTAAGCACTCCAATTTACAGATAATATGGTATCTCTTCTCAATAAATTATGCTGGAATTACTTCAGTCAAATTCTAATTTGCGCTTGGAGAAAGTGCTTTTGTTTGCAGCACTGCAGTCTGAGAAACATAAGCTCTGTTCTAAATGTGCTGCCTATCTAGACAGCATTTTAAGACATCATACACAAACTCCTGATGCATAATTACGCTGCTTTAGAAACTGTCTTTTGGACAAATTTAAAGATAGAAATTGCATGTGGAAAAATGCATCAAAGATGGCAGACGAGTTGTAACTATATACAAATACTACTAAATATAAGTACATGTACAAAGTAGTATTAATTAGCATGCTTAATAATTAAAAATATGTAATGATATATATTAATTTATAAAGTAATATTTGTGTTATGTTTTTATATATGAAATTATATATTACTTATATATAATCAAAATAATAATAATTGCATTTTATAAATAAAATATATAAAAATATGTATTTTATATATACATATTAATAATATTACCTGCTTATATCATTTAACATTAAAATGTATTATAATTATACATAATTTTAATTAAAATCTGAATATATTACTATATTATCATAATATTAACAGTATATATATATATATATATATATATATATATATATATATATATATATATTAGTATTATTATAATTATATATAATAATGATAACAATAATAATATTAATAAAAATAATTATTAAATAAAAGTAAATACAATATATTACAACAAATATTTATTTATTTTAAATTATATATACATATTAACAATATTAACTGCTTATATATATATATATATATATATATATATATATATATATATAGGTATAGATATATATAGTATGAAAATATTACTATATTAACATTTAATATTAACAATATTAAATGCATATATATAATAGTATATTAATTTATAAAGTAATATTTGTGTTATATATATATATATATATATAAAAATAGCAACAACAATAATAATATTAATAAATATAATTAATAATTAAATAAAAGTAAATACAAATATAATACAAAAAATTATTTATTTATTTTATATGTACATTTTATAATATTAACTGCTTATATCCTTTAACAGTACAGTGTATTGTAATTAAATATAATCTTAAATATTTTATTAACAATATAATATGCATATATGCTTATCAAAGAATTATTAAAATAATAATAGCACTTTATATATACATATTAACAATATTAACTACTTTACATATATATATATATATTCATAAAATTTCAAAATATGACTATATTAACATTGTAATATTAACAATATTATATATATATATATATATATATATATATATATATATATAATATGTAAAGTAGTTAATATTATTAATAATAATTGCATAAAAATAAATACAATAATACAGCAAAAATATGTATTTATTTATTGTTTTTTTTTAGGTCTCTTAAGCTTCTTGTTCATTTTTTTATTCAAGATGCTGCCAAAGTCAGTTCCCTATGAAGGCTGTAACTCCCTAGGTATTGGAACAGATGTCATTTTTATGTCTTTGCATTGACATTTGGAGTGCATTTAGAAACCAATATAAATTATTGATGACTAGTTAATCTGTTCACAGAGGCGCTTCTAGGCTCATTGAGTCTGATTAACAACAGGTCTTTATGAGCAAAATGGCATTGCTACTGTTTGTTTTGCGAGTGTCTGATTATGAGAGGTTTATAGTGGTCTTTTTATAGCCTTTTCATAGTGTTTCAGCAAATGTTTCGCTGCACAGGTTTTATCATCATGTATTGTGTATACACAGCATATGCAACATAGGCAGTTTTGACTTTTATCATTAAGACTAACATTCAGTTACATTTTTCCAATCTGATTGTACGTCAGCTTGAGTATCATGAAGTATTGTAAAACAAAGAGTTGTCTAAGCCAATTTCTATCAAGAGAATTCCACACTAAAACCTGTGAAAGCCTATAGGCTACTTGGCAGAAGAAGTCTGATTCTCATTCAGATTAATTATTGAACATTTCCAGAATCATAACAGTCATCCATCTTTTAGGTTCATGAAAGACGCAGACTTACAATGTTTGTATTGATTACTTTTTATAAACGAGATTAATTTCTTGTAAACAAGCAGGAACTTTTGCCAATCCATTCAGAAGCAGTTTTACAGACTCACAGTTTGATGTTGGATACTGGTATGTCGGTAGATTTCAGCTGATATTAAAGATATTTCCTTAGTTATTTTTCTTTCATTCAGACTATTGTCAGATGCCTCCAAACCACGAGAGACCAAGTCTACAATCTAATTTAAGATGATGAGCACACAAATATGTTAATTTGAGGAGTTAATATGTTCTGATTGCTCAGTAGTGACACATTATTGTTCTTCAATTTAACAGTCACAATATGGTTAGTCATAAAAGCATATTCATATGACAGCTTAAAAGTAATTGCGACTATTTATCTCACAATTTGGACTTTTTTCTCTGCAATTTTCAGATAAATTTAGCAAGAAATAAACTTGCAATTGGGAAAAAAAAAGTAAGATGTAAAGACATTTGAACAAAAAATATCAAAACAAATGCAGAATTGTTAAAAAAAGTCAGAATACTGTGTTTACCTCACAATTCTGAGTTTCGGTCTCATTATTTATGCAACAATCTTAGTGAAAAAAACCCTCCAAGATGGCAGACAAGTTGTAAATATATACAATATGTACTGATACTGCTAAATATAAATATTTATATATTTATTTATTTTTTTTAAAAAGCACAGTATTCATTAACAATATAGGCTTATTTAGAATAATATTTTTAAATAATATTTGTATTTATTAGTATATGCATTGTAAGAATTAAATGCATAAATGGTTATTAAAGATTAGAAAGTCATTCTTTATTTTTTATTATATATATAAATACACTAATATATTTAGATATTAAATATAATGAATATACACAGTGGCACAGACATATATATATATTTTTTTATTTTATTTTATTTTATTTTATTTTATTTTTAGTCAAGTCTCTTGAGCTCCTGGTGCCAGTTGGATCAACTGCTTAGGCTAGTCTTAAAATAAAGTCAGACGTGTGAGGGGAAAAAAGTTTGAGAATACGTCACAATAACCTCTTTTAATTTTATATATCCATGGCATTAAAAAAACGCCAAAATTGTGAGATAATAATTATTATTTAATTTTATTTAATTTTAGTTAATTTTATTTTATTTTATTTTATTTTATTTTATTTTATTTAGTCAAGTCTCTTGAGCTCCTGGTGCCAATTCCATCAACTGCTTAGGCAAGTCTTAAAATAAACTCAGAAGTCTAAGGGGAAAAAATTGAGAATACGTCACAATAACTTCTTTTAATTTTATATTCCATGGCATGAAAAAAAAACAGAATTGTTAGATAATAATTGTTTTATTTTTTATTTTATTTTATCTTATTTTATTTTATTATTTCATTTTTTATTTTATTTTATTTTATTTTATTTTATTTTATTTAGTCAAGTCTCTTGAGCTTCTGATGCCAATTGCATCAACTGCTTAGGCAAGTCTTAAAATGAACTCAGAAGTCTAAGGGGAAAAAGTCTGAGAATACGTCACAATAACCTCTTTTAATTTTATATTCCATGGCAGGCAAAAAACCTGGAATTGTGAGATAATAATTATTTTATTTTATTTTATTTTATTTTATTTTATTTTATTTTATTTTTAGTCAAGTCTCTTGAGCTCCTGGTGCCAGTTGCATCAACTGCTTAGATTAGTCTTAAAATATACTCAGAAGTGTGAGGGGAACAATACATCACAATAACCTCTTATTATTATATATTTCGTGGCAGGAAAAAAAAACAGATTTGTGAGATGTAAATTTAGAATTCTGAGGAAAAAAAATGTCACAGTTGCAAGATACAAACACAGAATTCTTTTTAACTCACGATTCCATTTTTTGTGTCCACCACGGAATACAATTTTTTGCATTTCTTAATTTAGTGTTTTTCTCAGAGTTATGGGAGAAAAAAAGTCTGAATTGTGAAAAAAAATATTTGCAGTTACCATTTTTTTATTTTTTTTTTTTTTATTTTCCATGATGAAAACAAGCTTCCATATGTTTATGAATAACAGCGGACAGTGAAAAATAATAATCCAATATCATATTAAACCCAGAGAGTGACTAGATGATTAGTAATTATTATTTTTACCATGTGATTGATGATGTTTGTGTAACAGCTTGAGTATTCACTGGTTTACCGGCAGATGAATTTGAATAGAGACATCTGTTTTTGTTCTTTTGGCTTCATTATGTCAGTGTTAACTCTCAAACTCATTCATTTACTCCTGCTTTCTCATTTTTGGATTCTCTATTGAAATGTGTTGTGCAACCTGATTAATGATGCAGTTTTCATGCTGAACATAAAGTAGAAACAAGTAAATAATGAAGTACAGTAATGCATCACTGTAAGGGTTGTACAGTACAGTAGTAAAGAGAAGGACGGGACGACTGGTCTCTGACGGGCCGTTGGCAGGGTCATTGCCATCTCTGGCAACGTTAATAACCCACAGTGATCATTTCATGACACTAGTGACCGATGAGATGCAGTTCAGATGCATTTATTTCCAGTAAGAGGCCTTTTATGAGACATTACCGTAAAAGGACAGTTCACTCAAGGCCACAGTTGTAGTCTCAAAACTTCCTCTATGTTGTACCGCTGGTGTTTAAGATGGCCATTATTTAAATGTTGATGTAGAGTGCCTTGGCTTAATAACATCAAATCACATTTATTATTCTGATCTATTTCCCTGCTGTTTTCTGAAATGAAAATACAAAGGTTGTACCTTGTGTTCTTTTACACAAATCTGTTAAATAGTCTGTACAGTTAGTACAGTAAGGCGTCACAACAGTAAATCACACTAAAGCTAATTATTTAGCTGAAGAGAGTTATGAAGCACTGAGTCACCATAATTAATTATGAAAACATCATCTGGCTCAATGATATCATAGATGATTACAGCATCTTCAGTACTGGTATACTGTAATGTGTGGGTGAATCTTGCAAAACCAAATGTGCAAGTCACATTTGACCTCAAAAGCAAAAGAAATAAATAATAAATTATTTTTGCTTAAAGAACATAGAGGCTATATTAAGATCATTAAGATATTTTGGATTGTGACATTATGTTCATAATAATTAAGCATGCTTTCTCTTCAGGTTGATTAAAAATTATTTGTGCTAATTATGTTTTGGAAAATGTTGTTACATTATGTAAATATAAATATATTAACAAAATAATATACATTTTATTAAAATTGAGATATATTGATTTATTTTTATATTGTATAATGATAATACAAATATTTTGATATATATATATATATATATATATATATATATATAGTATACTTAATTAAATTAATTTAATTTAGTATATTATTATTATTTAAAATATTATTATTATAAATCTAAAATACTTGTGTTATTGTAATAAAGTCTAAAAATAAATCAGTATATCTCAATTTTAATTAAATGTATGTTATTTAGTATAATAGTGATAATTAATTAATAATGATATATAATAATAATAATACTTATTATTAAAATATTAGTATTATTAAATACTAAATACTTAATTAAATTAATAGTATTTAGTATATTAATAATAATAATAATAATATGATAATTATTGTTATTATTAAAAAGATTATAATATATTATTATTAGTAGTAGTATTATTATTTAAAATATTAGTATTATGGTTATAAAATATAAAAATAAATCAGTATATTGCAATTTTAATTAAATAATAAATCATTAATTAGATAATAATTAATCGGATTTAATTTAATAATAATAATAATAATTTGTATTTTTCTTCTTATTTGCTTATTGAAGTTATGTTTTTTTGCAATATTACTATTCAGTTTTGTGTTAATAGTATTAAAAATGAATCATTAAATGCATATGCTTATTAAAGATTATTTGTAAATTATTTGTTTTTTAAATATATATTTTTATTTTATAGTATGTTTTGTGTGTGTGTATATAATTTAAGGTAATGTGACATGATTAGGAACGTGCTACTGTAGCATGCAACATGCTGAACTTTAAATCAAGTCTCTTGTGCCTCTTTTTTAAGTTAATTAATAAAGTACTTTAATGAGAATTAATGAGATAATAAAAAACACATTACATATAATTTATGGTAATGAGAAATTCCCCATAACTCTTAATTGTCACCATGCAATCAATCCCAAAAAGGCTTAATTTTCTTTCTGTCAAATGTTTTTGAGGATGAAAAGTGACCCACATGTGTTTTCATGAGATTCACCCAGTGAACTTTCCTCTGAAGAGATGCAGGTGGAGAAAAATCCCGCTAATATGCTTTCATTTAAAGCTTTAGTCACTGCAAGAAAAAGGGCAGATTCTGTGCGTTCCCAGGCATTGGATGTGCCTCGAGTGTCACCGGCAGTGAGGAAGAGGGCCGTTGGCGTGCCGCGGGCTGACCGCGTCAGGTGCCAACATATCCAGACAAGATGGAATAAATCATTCCGCTGCGGCCCAACTGGCTTCAACGGAGCTGATGACCTTCCAAGATCTGATCAGCCTCCAGTTACCACAGCACAGCAGAGCAGCATTCCTCACTGCTGCTGGTTTAACTGGTTAGCTGTGTTAGTTAGTCCCTGCTGGAAGATGCTGCAACATTCACCAAAACATTAAGGTTTTCCAAAGTTGTCTTCATATTAAGCTAAATTAAATTATAATCATCTATAAATCATAGTAATCATGTTCTCTTGCAGGATACCCAGGGCTGAGAGGAGATCGGGTAAGGAAGCTCTCATCAAATATAGACAATAACCTGGTGATATATGTTATGCATAACTCACCCAGCGCAACTGTCTGACAGATGGATGGTTTGTTTGTGTTTGTGTGATTTTCACTAACTCTGACAGAACTTCTAATGCATCTGCTACATTTTTGTCAGCGAGTTGCCAAATATATTTAATTACTGATGATGAATCTACTGTAAATGACTGAGCTGCCAGAGAGAGGTGTTTGTAATTCTATAAAACAGATTCATTCTGCCTCATTAGTGCTGTTTGCTAATGCAACTATCACTGTTAGTGTTGCTCAATGATTTGTCGTACAGACGTGAGTGTCGTCTCTAATCGTGTGACTTGTTGCAGGAGACGAGAAGTCGATTTTCTAAGCGATCAGATGCAAGATTTCCACTTAGCAGGTGATAAAACTGTTGCAAAAATCCCTAAGATGTACACTGGGGGCATATTTTGAGGATGAGCAACACCCTAGCAACCACATAGCAACGCCCTGACATCATGATGATGAGTTATGCACATGCATTTTCTTCAGAAAAACCTGCACTGAAGTAAATGATTTATGTGCTGTTTTTTATGATGATGTGTTTGATGTTACTTGACCACACATGTGTTTTTCCATCCCGGCTTTTTGAATTGTATGTTTACTCTGAAGTATCTGTAAGCACACGCCTCACCATAATCATAGTGCTGTATTCTCAGCTGTCCTCTAGAGAGATTCAGTTATATCCAGAGAAAATCTCCATACAGATATCAGAGAAGAATATATACATTTATGCATTTTTTTCATGCATTATTTATGTACTACAGCAGGGAGTAAAGATGGGTACAGTGTGAAGGTGACATATGACCAAGAGGATCTATCTATCTATCTATCTATCTATCTATTGTTCTATCATTCTATCTGTCATTCTATCATTCTGTCTATCTATCGTTCTGTCTATTGTTCTATCATTCTATGTATCATTTTTTCGTTCTGTCGTTCTATCATTCTATTGTTCTATCGTTCTAGTGTTTTATCTATCGCTCTATCTATCATTCTATCGTTCTATCTGTCGTTCTATCATTCTATTGTTCTATCGTTCTATTGTTTTATCTATCGCTCTATCATTCTATCGTTCTATCTATCGTTCTATCGTTCTATCATTCTATTGTTCTGTCGTTCTATCGTTTTGTCTTTCGTTCTATCTATTAATCTATCCTTCTATTATTCTATCTATCATTCTGCTGTTCTATCTATCATTCTATCGTTCCATCATTCTTTCTTTTGTTCTATCTATTGTTCTATCATTCTATCATTCTATCTATCATTCTATCTATCTATCTATCTATCGATCTATCATTCTATCTATTGTTCTATCATTCTATCTATCATTCTATCTATCTGTCTGTCTATCTATCTATGTATCTATCTATCTATCTAACTGTCGTTCTATCGTTTTGTCGTTCTATCATTCTATTCTTCTATTGTTCTATTTATTGTTCTGTCTATCGCTCTATCTATCGTTCTATCATTCTATCATTTTTTCGTTCTGTTGTTCTATCATTCTATTGTTCTATCGTTCTATTGTTTTATCTATCGCTCTATCTATCATTCTATTGTTCTATTTATCGTTCTATCGTTCTGTCATTCTATTGTTCTGTCGTTCTATTGTTTTGTCTTTCATTCTATCTATTAATCTATCATTCTATTATTCTATCTATCATTCTGCTGTTCTATCTATCATTCTATCTATCATTCTATCATTCTTTCTTTCGTTCTATCTATTGTTCTATCATTCTATTGTTCTATGCATCATTCTATGTATCATCCTATCTATCTATCTATCTATCTATCTATCTATCTATCTATCTTGTCATTCTGTCATTCTATCTTGTTCTGTCCATCGCTCTATCTATCTACCATTCTATCGTTCTATCATTCTATCTATCATTTTATCATTCAGTCGATCTATCATTCTATTGTTCTCTCGTTCTATCTATTGTTCTATTTAATGTTCTCTCTATCGTTCTATTGTTTTATCTATTGTTCTATCGCTTTATTGTTCTATCGTTCTATCTGTCTATCTATCTATCTATCTATCTATCTATCTATCTATCTATCTATCTATCTATCTATCGTTCTATATATCATTCTATCTATCTATCATTCTACCGTTCTACATATCATTCTGTCTATCTATCTATCTATCTATCTATCTATCTATCTATCTATTCTATATATTGTTATGCTATCTGTCATCTATCGTTCTATTGTTCTACATATCATTCTTTCTTTCTATCTATCTATCAATATTTGTCACTTTATTGTTCATTTTCGTTCTATCGATTGTTCATTCTTTCTGTTACTCTTTCTATAATTTGTTCTTTCTGTCCATCGTTCGTTCTTTCTATCGATCGACCACTTGTTCTTTCTGTAACTCTATCTTGTTCTATAGGTTGTTCTTCCTGTCGTCCGTTTTATTGATCACTCCTTGTTTCTATCATTCATTCATTCTGTCATCCATTCTTTCTGTCACTCTTTGTCATTCTTTGATCAATCGACTGTTCATTTTCTATCATTTGTTCTTTCTATCACTCTGTTCTTGTTATCGTTTGTTTATTCTTATCATTGTTCTCTTGTTTACTTCTTTCTTTCATTCATTCTGTCACTCTTTCTATTTGTTCTTTCTATCACTCTATTGATGTATCGTTCATTCTTTGTCCATCATTCATTCTTTCTATCGATCTCTTGTTCTTTCTATCATTTTTTAATCATTCGTTCTTTGTCTATTGTCTATTGTTTTACTTTGTTGTTTGTTCTTTTCATCAATCATTCATTCTGTTGTTCATTCTATAAATTATTCTTTCTATCATTATTTCTATCATTTGTTCTTTCTGTCATTCTTTCCATCTCCTGACTGATAGATTGTTCATTCTTTCTATCATGAATTCTTTTTGTCACTTTTTTTTTGTTTGTTCTATGACTTTTTTTTCTTTCTTTAGTTCACTCTTTCTGTCCATCGCTCATTCTTTCTATAGATCACTTGTTCTTCTATTACTCTTCCTATGATTTGTTCATTATTTCTAGCAAGCATTTTTTTCTTTCTATACATTGTTCTTTCTACCTATCAAGCACATGAAGAGATATGAGGAGAAACGAGGAGAAACCAATTAGTCAAGGAAACATTTTGGCACACAGTGCTTGAAACCTGGAGCTGCTGATGTGCTGTAGAGCGTCTTATTTTTTTTGAAAGCATCTCATTTCTACCATTTACTCCAGTCCAGTGTTTCAAAGGAACCTGAAGAGGTATTGAACTGAATATCAGAATTCTTTGTTCTTCTCCTGCCCTTCTTTCACCTTAACAAACATCCTTTCATTTCCAGCTCCTTTTTTCACACAAACAAAATCTATAAATATGTTGTTGAACATTATGATGACTGTGGCTCAAAAGCATAACATCTTCAATTGTCACGTGACTTTTCATGAATAATCCATCAGACATTCTGCCATAGCAGCTCTGCATTCATTTATATGCACATACTCTTACACAGCACTATTATATAAGCTCAAATATTGCTGATGCTGACTGTCCTCTGCTTACACTTCCCCAGTCTTACTCAATTTTATCTTTCTTCTTCCTTCCTACAGCTCAACATCACAATTTTCTCTACAGTATGTGTGCTGCACATCTGTGATTTTGGTCTCTGGATGAGCTTTTGGGGCTGTTTTATTGTCTGAAATTGAAATATTAAAGTATATGAGTTTGTCTGTGTAAACTAACAGCACACGTCTATTCATGTATTTAAGTATTTGTATTTTCAAGCTTGTTCAAATAATCCCCGTCCTTATAGGAGAAGTCCACTTCCAGAACAACAATTTACAAATAATTTACTCACCCCCTTGTCATCCAAGATGTTCATGTCTTTCTGTCTTCAGTCGTAAAGAAATGATGGTTTTTGAGGAAAACATTTGAGGATTTTTCTTCATATAATGGACTTGATTGGTGCCCCGATTTTTGAACTTCCAAAATGTAGTTTAAATGCAGCTTCAAAGGCTCTAAACGATCCCAGCTGAGGAAGAAGGGTCTTATCTAGTGAAACAATCAGTCATTTTTTTTGGAAAATAAAAAATTGTATACTTTTTAAGCTCAAAAGCTCGTGTAGCACAGGTTCTGGCATGCGCGTTCACAACGCTACGTACTATTGAATCCTGTCAAAAGGTCACGCCGAACGTAGGCAGAACTACAGACCCAGTGTTTACAAAGCGAACGCGCAAAGACTAAAAAAATGCAAGTAAGTCAAACGCTGTTTACAAACAAAAAGGTACAACAATGTCGGATGATTCTGAAGTTGTAGGAGAAAATAAGATGGAGTTTTTCGCCATACTCTACCTCTTTGAGCCGGAGTACACTGACGATGAACTTTGACGTGATTCGTAGTAGTGATTGGAAGTTTGGATCATTTTACCGACTCGGACCTTTGAGTCTCGTTCAGCAAAATAAACAAATCTTTTTTCGAGTCATTTCTTTCATTTAAGCAAAATATAATTAAAATGTTATGTTTTACTTCCCTAACACATCTACTGCTTACACAAACGCTGATCACACTACAAACAAGACAAAACTATAATGCTATAAGAAACAGAAAAGATTCATTCATTGTTTACGTGGGTCTTTAGTCTATGATTAGTTCACCTCGCCTCTTATCTGACAAGTTTTTGGGTTTGAGTCATTCGTTCATCACGTGACAGCACCATAAGATGAACGAACAACTCGAAAAACCTGAAGACTCAAAACAGGTGAACTAATTCCAGTACAGAACCTAATAGGATGTTGCGCATGCACGACTGAACGAATCACTCCCCGAGACGACTCGTTCTTCCCGAGTCACATTAAAGATTCGTTCAAAAAAGAACGATCCATCACTAATTCGTAGCATTGTGAACGCGCATCCCAGAGCCTGTGCTTTTGTGCTTAAAAAGTATACACATTTTTATTTTTCGAAAAAAATGACCGATCGTTTCGCTAGATAAGATCCTTCTTCCTCGGCTGGGATAGTTTAGAGCCTTTGAAGCTGCATTTAAACTACATTTTGGAAGTTCAAAATCGGGGCACCAATCAAGTCCATTATATGAAGAAAAATCCTGTAATGTTTTCCTCAAAAAGCATAATTTCTTTACGACTGAAGACAGAAAGACATGAACATCTTGGATGACAAGGGCGTGAGTAAATTATTTGTAAATTGCTGTTCTGGAAGTGGACTTCTCCTTTAAGGGTGAGCAACAGTAATAGTGATGTTTGACTCAGAAAGCACCACTAATTATGGATCAGGCCCTCAAAGGTAATTTGCATTGGTGCAACACATCTTCCTGATTTATTAATAGACTCCAGTTACTTTGCCCTATTTTCTTCTCGAGCTGTAAACTTTTGTGTGCCATTTTCAATCTGAGATGTCAGTTTCGTTTTGAGGTCTCGTTTTGCAGTTCGTTCAGTTGATGCATATTGTAGTGTTACAGAACACAAAGCCAAATGCTAGTGTTCATGCATATGATATACATTTTTACATTCATGCATTTGGCAGATGCTTTTATTCACAGTGACTTACGTTGCATTTAATGTAGACACTTTATCAGTTCATGCATTCACTGGGAATCAAACCTATTTGATAAGAAGGTGGTGGTTTTGCCATTTAGTAAATATATGTGCAGGTCTGTGTAATGGAGAGAAACTGTCTTTGTACAACCTTTGGTGAAGGTCACAGGGAATGAGGGATGAGCAGTGTGGAACACAGTGTGGATGACAGCAAGAAGAGCAGAAGTGAATTTGTTTGAGCAGTGAAGGGTGTCTATTATCTGTAAGAACATCCACTCGCTGCAATTCTTTTGTAATACTTTGCTAGCACCGAGTTATTTTGGACTCTGTAATTCAAAATGGGCTTGTTCTGAACAGAACGTATCATGATGGCCACTCAAAAACATATCTTTGTCATTGCCTGGATGTGATATGAGGCTATAATCAGCTGTCTCCTCACTGATCTTTGCCATGATGGAAGCAGATGGTTATACCATAGTACCATCTGCTATATATATGTTTATATTCACATACCATGGTATTTACATGATCTAAGATTTGTAAGTTGTTAGTGTCCATCACCAGAGATTTTCCTTACCCAAATTTACAGTATATTTATACATTCATTCATTTATTTATTTATTTTTGCATAAATTTATTTTATAATTTATTTATTGTCATGTACACTTATTTAGATGCTGTTATTTATTTATGTTTTTTTTTTATAATTTTAACCCCCACTTATTTTACACATTATTTATTTTGTTTGTTTGTTTTCACCTATGCTTTTTATGTAGTATTATTTTGTACCTACACTTATTTTATATACTGTCTTTTATTTATTTATTTCATATGCACTTTACACTATGTCATTTATTTATTTCTACCTACACTTATTTTATCCATTATAGTTTATTTATATATGTATTTATTTATTTATTTTTGCATGCACTTATTTTATAAACTATTAGCTTATTTATATTCACCTGTACTTTTTATGTAGTATTATTTATTTATTTGTACCTACACTTATTTTATACACTGTCACTTATTTATTTATTTATTTCACATTCGCTTTACACAGTATCATTTATTTATTTTCATCTGTACTTTTTATAGTATTTATGTATTTATTTGTACCCATACTTATTTTATACATTATAATTTATTTATATATGTATTAATTTGTTTATTTTGCATACATTTATTTGATAAACTATTATTTTATTTATCCATTCATGTGTTTATTTTTAATCATTTTCACCTACACTTATTTTACACATTATTTATTTGTTTGTTTGTATGTTTGTTTGCTTGTTTTCACCTGTACATTTTATGTAGTATTATTTATTTATTTGTACCGACACTTATTTTATACAGGCATTTATTTGTGTATTAATTTATTTCACATACACTTTACACAATATCATTTATTTATTTTCATCTATACTTTTTAAATAGTATTTATGTATGTTTATTTTAATTATTTTCGCCTACACTTCTTACATAATATTATTTATTTATTTTAACCTGTACTTTTTTATATAGTATTATTTATTTATTTGTACCTACACTTATTTTATACACTATAATTTATCTTTATTTTTTTTATTTCACCTACACTTCTTTTACACAATATCATTTATTTATTTTCACCTGTACCTTTTATGTATTTTTTAATATTAGTTAATTAGTTTATTTTAATTATTTTCACATACACTTATTTTATTTTTTCACCTGTTCTTTTTATATAGTACTATTTATTTTTTGTACCTACACTTATTTTAAACACTTATTGTTTATTCATTTATTTATTTTTCTATTTTTATGTATTTCACCTACACTTATTTTACACAATATTTATTTATTTTCACCTTAACTTTTTATTTATTTTTATTTATTTATTTATTTTTATTTTATTTATTTATTTATTAATTTCACCTGTGCTTTTTATACCTGCATTTATTTGTACCTACACTTATTTTATACACTATAATTTATTTATTTATTTATTTTTTTTACATTTTTTAAAAATGTATTTCACCTACACTTCTTTTACACAATATCATTTATTTTCACCTTTTTGTTTATTTTTATTTACTTATTAATGTTTATTTTAATTATTTTCACATACTTATTTTTATTTATTTATTTATTTTCACCTCTTTTTATACAGTATTATTTATTTGTACCTACACTTATTTTAAACATTATTGTTTATGTATGTATTTGTTTGTTTATTTTTTATTTTCACCTAGACTTTTTATACACTTTTTGTTGTTTATTTTAATTATTTTCACCTACACTTTTTGTGCACAATATTATTTTTTTAGTTATTTATTTATTTGAACCTACACTTATTTTATACACTGTTTTTGTATTTATTTTTCACCTACACTTATTTATTTATTTACTTTTTATATATTTATATTTATATACACAGCAATCCTATAATGCACAGCACCATGGCTCATTTAAAAAAAAAAACATTTTGAGATGTTGAAGTAGTTTTTTGTATTCATTTAATACAGAAAAATAAGAATAAAATAGTAATAAAATATAGACTCAATTGAAGTGTCTCATTCTCTTTTAAAATAACATATGAGGTAATACATTTTCTTTGCACTTCACATTGTAGTGATATTTGAGTTGCTGTCTATGGAGAGTGTTCCAAATCACACATGATCTGCAATGGAAAATCTGCAGAATGTATTTAAGCTTGTTAAATGAATGACACTATTCCAAATCTGTCGGAATCCGAGTAGTTTTTTAAGGGTGCGTCATCTCTGTGGGCCTGCCAAGGAGGTTTCTTTTCAGTTAAGATGCTGTCTTAGAAGTCCACTGCTTACTTAGGCAATACACAGCAAGGCAGTTGACTCAATTTGGAACGGAGCAATAAAGTTGTCGTTTATACTCAAACAGCATTTACCCTGTCAGGAAGTAATGTGTTTGTTCTGCAGGTCTTGTTCGAGCTCCCCGCGGGCTGATGGGATTGTTGCCGAACAGATTGCGCAGGTGTAAGAGGAGCGCTGTTCAGCGACGTGGCACCTGTCCAAAGCACTCAACAGCGACGCACGGGCCTCCGAGACACGACTGAACGCAAGGAGAAATGCTGCTGCTACAAAACACCATCACGTCTGAGGTGAAACACATGCCGGCGGTGGTGAAAAATATTTTTCACTGACCCTTGAGACTTGCTGTCGCCATTATCTCTGTGACAGAGCGATTACTGCGGGAGCGCAGCGAGCCAACAAGCTAATCAGTGTTGATTTCATGCCTAAATTCATTTTTGAAGATGGGATAACATCACATTTGTATTTGGAGTACAGTTTGGAGTTTGGAGTATTTCACATTTTCATTTCTATTAATTATAATAATACAATAAGGTGTCATTTGTTAACATTAGTTAATGTATTAACTATAATGAAAAGGACATTTATAACACAGGGTTTGAGATGCTTAAAGTGCTAAAGTACATGAATTTGACTTTTTGAAATTTAAGGCCTGGAAAAGCCTTGAAAATAGCAATATTCCTGAAGTGGAACTTGAAAAGTGCTTGAATTATTAAAAACTTCATGTATTGTGAATCATTTGATTCAGATTGGAACTTCAGAGTGGGTTTGTAAATCATTTCGCGGATTGAATGATTCTTTCTTCGAAGATTGGAACTTCAAAGTGTGGATTGCGAATCTTTTGACTCAGATCAGAACTTCGGAGCAGTTTTGCAAATCATTTGTTTCAGAACGAAATTTCGGAGCGGGTTCACAAATCTTTTTTCTGACTTCTTTTTTATTTTTTAAAGTATACCTAAATACACAAATCCTTCAAGAAAATTAACTGCAATTTTACTATAGTAAAAGTGTTTCGGAGCAATTTCGGAGCGGTTTCGCGAATCGTTTGATTCCAATCGGAACTTCGAAATGTTGATCGCAAAACTTTTGATTCAGATCAGAACTTTGGAGCGGTTTTGCGAATCATTTGATTCAGAACGGAATTTCTGAGCGGTTTCACAAATCGTTTGATTCCAATCGGAACTTCGGATTGCGAATCATTTCATTTGGTTTGGGACTTCGGAGCGGGTTCGCAAATCTTTTTTCTGACTTATTTTTTATTTTTTAAAATATACACACACACACAAATCCTTCAAGAAAATTAACTGCAATTTTACTATGGTAAAAGTGTTTCGGAGCACTTTCGGAGGGGGGTTTCAGATCGGAATCGTGAATTTTGATTCAGATCGGAACAAATCTTTTTCTGACTTCTTTTTTTTTTTTTTTTTTTTTTAAAGTATACACAAATACACAAATCCTTCAAGAAAATGAATCATTTGATTTGGTTCGGGACTTTGAGTGAGTTCACAAATCTTTTTTCTGACTTCTTTTTTATTTTTTTTTAAAGTATACACAAATACACAAATCCTTCAAGAAAATTAACTGCAATTTTACTATAGTAAAAGTGTTTCGGAGCAATTTCGGAGCGGTTTCGCGAATCTTTTGATTCGCATTGGAACTTCGAAATGTTGATCGCAAAACTTTTGATTCAGATCAGAACTTTGGAGTGGTTTTGCGAATCATTTGATTCAGAACGGAATTTCTGAGCGGTTTCACAAATCGTTTGATTCCAATCGGAACTTCGGATTGCGAATCATTTAATTTGGTTTGGGACTTCGGAGCGGGTTCGCAAATCTTTTTTCTGACTTATTTTTTATTTTTTAAAGTATACCTGAATACACAAATCCTTCAAGAAAATTAACTGCAATTTTACTATATTAAAAGTGTTTCGGAGCAATTTCGGAGCGGTTTCACAAATCGTTTGATTCCAATCGGAACTTCGGATCGCAAATCATTTCATTTGGTTTGGGACTTCGGAGCGGGTTGACAAATCTTTTTTCTGACTTTTTTTTTTATTTTTTAAAGTATACCTAAATACACAAATCCTTCAAGAAAATTAACTGCAATTTTACTATAGTAAAAGTGTTTCGGAGCAATTTCGGAGCGGTTTCGCGAATCTTTTGATTCGCATTGGAACTTCGAAATGTTGATCGCAAAACTTTTGATTCAGATCAGAACTTTGGAGTGGTTTTGCGAATCATTTGATTTAGAACGGAATTTCGGAGCGGTTTCACAAATCGTTTGATTCCAATCGGAACTTCGGATCGCGAATCATTTCATTTGGTTTGGGACTTCGGAGCGGGTTGACAAATCTTTTTTCTGACTTTTTTTTTTATTTTTTAAAGTATACCTAAATACACAAATCCTTCAAGAAAATTAGCTGCAATTTTACTATAGTAAAAGTGTTTCAGAGCAATTTCGGAGCAGTTTTGCAAATCCTTTTTTTTCAGAATGGAATTTCAGAGCGGTTTCACAAATCGTTTGATTCCAATCGGAACTTCGGATTGCGAATCATTTCATTTGGTTTGGGACTTCGGAGCAGGTTCGCAAATCTTTTTTCTGACTTATTTTTTATTTTTTAAAATATACACACACACACAAATCCTTCAAGAAAATGAACTGCAATTTTACTATGGTAAAAGTGTTTCGGAGCAATTTCGGAGCGGTTTCGCGAATCTTTTGATTCAGATCGGAGCTTCGGCTCGTGAATCATTTGATTTGGTTCGGGACTTTGAGTGAGTTCACATATCTTTTTTCTGACTTCTTCTTTTTTTTTTTTTTTTTTTTTAAAGTATACACAAATACACAAATCCTTCAAGAAACTTAACTGCAATTTTACTATAGTAAAAGTGTAGTAATTATGTTTTTTGTATAACCACAGTTTTACTACAAATATCATAGTTAGACGGTGGTTAGTGTAGGAAAAACATGGTTAATTTGTGGTTACAAATTCAATTTCAATCTTTATTATTAATTGTATTATATATTTATTATCATTAACTTATTATGTTTTGTTGTAAATTTTGTCATATTGCTTATTTATCTCTACATAACAGTGCATTTTATAGTGCTTTAAAACATTTGTCATATATCATGCATCTTGTCAAATTAAATAGTAGAATAGACTAATAAAACCCTTTTCTGTTTTATTAGTCATATAGCAGCATGTTAATTTTCATTAATTTTCTTTGATTTGGAAAATGCAATTTCTAAATGCATAAACTCATTCTCTGATCTGTTTTTACAATAATTGACTTAGAATAGAATGCATTTTTAATTTAAATGTTTTTATTATTATTATTCTTTTTGATTTATATGTTCCAAAATGATTTTAAGCTTCACTTTTATGTCTTTTCCTCTCCACTTCTCTTTATATTAAGCACTTTGAATTAACGTGAAAGGTGCTGTATCATTAAACTGCCCTCGCTGTGCTACCTGGAAATGAAAGTGTGATGTAAGTACTGGAATATTTTCGTTGTTCCAACTTTTTTTTATTGCTTTTCCAGTATGACTATTTTATGAAAGATATGATGTGATTTACGCAGTGTTGATTTATTGCAGAGGATCCACCCGTAGGACTGTGATCACAGCTCTGTGTTTTCCTTCTGCAGTGAGTATCATTTAACACAGAGACATTCACTACAATAAGAAATCTCTGCTTATTACCTGATAATGATGATTATTGCTCTTTGGTGGTTATATACAGCCAGCGGAGCATCCGTTTCTGCAGGGCCAAGTGGTTTATGGCTGATACAAGCAAACGTATGGCAATTTTTTCCCTGTGGTACAAAGGGACACCTCAGGTAATCATTGCTCAATTTTACTAATGGAGATAAAGTAAACGGCATGCTACTGTACGCAGCTGCGTCTTTATAGAATTAAAGTTATTTCGCCCAATGATATAGAGACCAAGGGATTTGGTTTCAAATCCTATAGTGCACTGAAGTGAAGTCACATGGTTTATTTTACAACCACTTTGATGAAGCCTAAATCTGTTTTATATGATGATAATGTCACATATTATGCTGCAGATGGCCTTGCTTTTATATCCATATCATTTTAATACACCTCTTCTTAGAGAATTCTGAGTAAGCAGAACCTCATTTTGAGCCTAACCCAGTTTTCTGCTGATAGAGCGTTCTGATGGGGCTCAGATTTAACTTAGGGACATTTAAAATGTCTCATAAGTTTCACACCTGATTGAACTGAGTTTCTCATTCAGAGAAAAGTTGTTCTTGGCTATTTACTACATTTCTGCGTTGTACAATAAGAGTTTGAGGTTGCTAAGATTTTTCATCTTTTTTTTATGTATTTATTTAATTAAAAATACAGTAAAATTTTGAAAAAATATTAGAGTTTAAAATAACTGCTTTGGTATTTGAATATATTGTAAAATGTCATTTATTTCTGCGATGCAAACCTGAATTTTCAGCATCATTACTCCAGTCTTCAGTGTCACATGATCCTTCAGAAATCATTCTAATATGCTGATTTGCTACTCAAGAAACATTTCTGTTGAAAACAGCTTAATATTTTTGTGCATTTTTTTTTCAGTATACTTTGATGAATAAAAAGTTCAAAAGAAAAGCATTTATTTTAAATATATTGTTTTTCTTACAAAGTAAATGTCTTTACTGTCAGTTTTGATCAATTTAATGCATCCTTGCTGAATAAAAGTATTAATTAACCCTAAAGTTTTGAAGTTTTGGCGTCTCTTAATATATGGAATAAAATAATAAAGTTACATTGTTTAAAGATGGAAATCAGTTTGCAATTAAGTGATTTTTAAAATAATATCACTAATTTTTTAGTTTTTTTGTGGGTACCTAATATCTACTGTAAATCTCAATTCTTGGATCATTTTCAAAACCCAATTTCAAAGGCCTTGTTTCAGATTATGTAAAATTGTGAAATATTATTACAGTTTAAAATATCTGTCTTAAAATATAGTTTATTTCTTCGATGCAGAGCTGAATTTTCAGCATCATTACTCCAGTCTTCAGTGTCACATGATCTTTCAGAAATCATTCTAATATGCTGATTTTTTTGCTCAACAAACATTTTTGATTATTAGCAAACAGCTTTTTTGTGCATTTTGTCAGGATTCTCTGATGAATAGAAACATCAAAAGAAGATAATATTAAACTCTGTCAAATCAGACACCTAATATCTACTGTAAATCGCAATTTTTGGATCATTTTCAAATCCAAAATTTCAAAGGCCTTGATTCAGATTATGTAAAATTGTGAAATATTATTACAGTTTAAAATATTTGTTTTATATTTGAATATATATTAAAATTTTATTTCTTCGATGCAGAGCTGAATTTTCAGCATCATTACTCCAGTCTTCAGTGTCACATGATCCTTCAGAAATCATTCTAATATACTGATTTGCTGTTTAATAAACATTTCTGATTATTAGCAACGTTGAAAACCACTTTTTGTGCTTTTTTTCAGTATTCTCTGATGAATAGAAACATCAAAAGAACAACATTTATTTGAAATATTTTTTTGGTTACAAAGTAAAAGTCTTTACTGTCACTTTTAATCAACTGAATGCATCATTGCTGAATAAAAGTATTAATTTCTTTAAAAAAAATCCTATAAATACTAACTTCAAACTTTTGAATGGCATCTCAAATTTTAATTTTTTACATTTTTTTTTTTTTAGGATTCTCTGATGAATAGAAACATCATCAATAGAAATATATATTTTTTTGTTGTAAAGTAAAAGCATTTACTGTCACTTTTGAACAATTTAATGTATCCTTTTTGAATAAAAATATTAATTTCTTTAAATCATACTAACCCCAAACTTTTGAATGGCGTCTCTTAATATACTGAATAAAATAACAAATTTACCATGTTTAAAGATGGAAATCAGTTTGCAAATTTTTTAAATATTATTTATTTCTGCAATGCAAACCTGAATTTTCAGCGTCATTACTTCACATGATCACACATAATCCTTCAGAAATCATTCTAATATGCTGATTTGCTGCTCAAGAAACATTTCTGATCATTAGCAATGTTGAAAACCACTGTTTGCGCTTTTAAGTAATTTTTAAAATAATATCACTAGGTTTAAGCACTAAGTTTTTGGGGGGTAATATTACTTTAATTGTAGGTTTTTCTGATGTTCTTGATTAAATAAGTTGATTGTTTTGATCATATCAAAATTTGTCAAATCAGACCTTATCTAATTCAAGCTACTGTAAATCCCAAGTCTTGGAATTCAAATCACAATCACAAAGCCCTTGATTCAGATTAGAGGAAACAATCTATTCATCATCTCTGGACGAGGAATGTTATAATGTTTATTTTGTCTCCTGCTTATCTGTTATTGATGTTGGGATGGTCAGTGGTCAGTTTAATTGGCTCCTCAGAGATCATTTCTCTCTCCCACGGCTACTATATAAAATGAAAAGGACACGATCAATGGATTTCTGCCGAACCAATTAAATTACAGTCATAAAATAATGAGCTGAGTTCCCCATCCCATGGATAATTTCGTAGGCGTTCACTGGTGTAAAGAAACCCTGTGCGCCACAACTACAAGATATTGATCCCTGGAGGGAAGTAAATGGTTATCAACATATGTTTCAGCCAATATAATGGATTGATCATCTGATAACATACTGTGCCTTTTAAGTGAAATGTTTTACTGTGAAAATGACTAATTAATCCCTTAATGAGAGACGCTGTCAAGTGATTCCCAACTGTTTAGCTCATGTTATAATTAGCTCAATATTGTGTTCATTTTATACTGTAGAAAAGCAATTACATTTTATAAAGCATATGGGACCTTTTGAGTCACCAAGATAGAGACTCTGCATGTGAATCTTCATTAAAACATATGTTAGATCCACATGTTGTCCTCTAACTTTTCTCCCAGAGCTGTAAGAAAAAAATAATTTCGTATGGAACGATGTTGCTGATTTAGCATGCACTGCAGCATGAATAAATTATGGGATAATCATTTTTGCTGACTTGTTTTTGTCATCACTGTTAGTATTTATTGTGTTGTGATGTTGACAGATCAACTTTTTACTTAATGTTTATTGATTCACACTGTTATTAAGGTTAACACTGGATGCAAATTTCACTTTTTCATGGTGTTTGCATATAAATGTGTCTTAGCAGTGTATGGACACAACCATGATAAAACTGATAAAATTCATTCAGTCCTTTTTTTAAGTCTCCAAAAAACCTAAACAGTCTCAATTATTAAGCCGTTTTGATATTCTAAGCAGTATGATATTATACTGTTCAGGCTCCGCCCACAACTGTTGATGGACTGTCTCATATTTGCATATTTCCGCCCTCAGAAAGTTGTACGCTGTCTGACATTTTCTCCGCTCTCAAACATCTGTACCAACAACATCTCGTAAGCAATGCTGGTGTTTAGCAGCTGAATGTAAAAGATGCGGTGAATTAGTTTTGTTTTTGATGGTAATGCACCACAGAATACACAAAAAAACAGAAAAAAGGGGTGGGGTAAGCAGTGGCTCATTATCGTTTAAAGAGCCATGCAGCAAAACGAATTGCTGTGAACAGAGCTATTTTTGACAAGGTAAAAAGGGTGTTGTTTTATACAACCATTGAGGAGTTTTAACCAAAGTATGTTGCAGACATTTCACAAAGACCCTAAAGAATCATACCAGCTTGTGTAAATGGGCATCCAATGCTTTGCTTTCCAGTATACAATGGGTAAAATAAGTACTGAACACGTCTTATCTAGAAAAATGATTGGTAATTTACTAAAAAAAATAAAAATGTATATACTTTTTTTAACCACAGATGCTCGTCTTGCACTAACTTTGCGATGCACGTCTATGACTTCATGCATTACGTAATTTTCTTCATAATTCAGCTTCAAAATCGTCCATCGTTTTACCTTTTTCCGCAAAGGGCGTTTGACTTTCTTTGCACATTTGCTTTAAACGGTACTTCAGCCTACATCACGTGTGATCTTTTCAATGCAACTACGTAATGCGTGAAGTTGAGCTAGTGCAAGACGAGCATTTGTGGTTAAAAAGTATATACATTTTAATTTTTTTTTTTAGTAAATGACTGATCATTTTGCTAGCTTAGACCCTTATTCCTCAGCTGGGACTGTATAGAGCTCTTTACAGCTGCAATTTGGACCTTCAAGCTCCCACTATCTGGAGAAAAATCCTGGAATGTTTTTCTCAAAAACCTTAATTTCTTTTCAAATGAAGAAAGAAAGACATGAACATCTTGGATGACATGGGGATGAATAAATTATCAGGAATTTTTTATTCAGACAAGTTAATTAATCCTTTAAAAAGATCTTGAGAATGTCTAAAATGTTGCACACCAACTCCCATCTGCAGATGTGCAGCAGGTTTGCTCAGTCAGATGAATGCGTGTGTGTGTGCTGATGATAGGTGAACATACTGTATCTCTAGATCAGAGCTGACTCTGCCGCTTGCTATTTGCAGAATGACACCGGATCAATAGTCTTCCCCAATGCCAGCCCCTCCACAGATCTAACTCGGCCCCTCCGCTGCCGTCAGCCCCCAGAGAGGCTCTGTCATTTAATCACTCAGGTAATTATAAACAGCAACTTTCAGGGTGAATCTTGACAAGTTAGTGATAGATGCAACCATATGTTCTCTGCCTGTGCTGCCTAAGCAGCGTCAATAGAGTAGAGAGAGACGGACAGAGATTTTGTCATTACTAACGCTCCTCGTGTCTCATCAGCAATTCTCTCTTGTTCCCAGCCAAGTTAAAATATATATGCATGACGATATTGAAGCATGCAGTGAGCAAATTAGTACCAGATGAAATTACAATTAGCTTTGGTGAGTGAAACAGAGCATGAATTCAACATTTTGTTTCTTAATACATGAATCATGTCTTATCATGAATGATTAAAGAAACAGTTCACCCAAAATACATCACTTGCTAACCAATCCAAAACAGTCCAAACAGCTGATAAAAACTTCACAATAAATCACAAGTAATCCAGTCTATGAATTAACACTGTGTAAAGTGCAAAAGTGTGTGTTTGTAAGAAACAAAATCATCATTAAGGCGTTTTAATGTCAAACCATTACTTCCAGCTAAATACACATTTTCTCTGGAGAAAGTGTTATTATGCATTATGGACTGGTATTTTGGCCGAAAGTGACGTTTTAAAGTAAAAATGTCTTGATGGACTATGATTGGGATTATAAACACACATCTTTTTGCTTCACAAGATGTTAATTGATGGACTGGAGTGGTGTGGATTACTTGTGGATTATTGTGATGTTTTTATCAGCTGTTTAGACTCTCATTCTGACGGCACCCATTCACTGCATAGAATGGTACAGTATATACAAGTACTGAGGGTAAATTTTTATTTTTGGGTGAGCCATTCCATTAAAATGTAAGTTCAACCCTACATTTTGTCTGATTGAATGCTGTTTAACATGTAAATAAATCAGATTATGCAAGTACAATGGATTGTAAATGCTGTTTTGTGTTTTTAGGAACTGCAACGTAAGACCTCCACGTGTTGACAGATTTCTGGCATTGAGGCACCAAAAGGAACAACACAATGATGAGTCTGTGTTTTTAATAAATTTACTTTTAAATAATTCAATTATATTTGCATCTATGCATTTAGCATTTATAATAGGAACAACAAAACGGCATAATATACATTTATGGCCAATTAATCCATGATATATACCGAATCCTATGCACTATAGATAAAAAACATAAAATGTTTCCTTAATATTAAAAAAGAGGCCTTGTTTGTTCCTGTTGTTATTATCATCATGGTCATAATCTACATTATTAGCAGTGGAGTGTTTGTGAAAATAGAGGGTTGATTGATTTTGCCATTGTCAGGGTTAATAACCCAGGAAATTGGGCTCTTGTTGAATAATGATATTCTCAAAACAAGTAAATATGAATTTTGGACACACCTTTTAAGTCAATTGCTTTGAGAACTCATCAATAAAAGGGCGTTTAGGAGTTTTTAACATGGTTAGTGCCACAGATGTCCTTATATTTAGTATAGATATACTGATAGATGTTGAAGCCTTTAATTGCATGATGAAATTTCCAAATCCATAATTCATCACCCGACATGGTATTGAACTGTTGAATGGCCCGACTGAATTATTGCATTCATGTTACCTACTTTGAATAACATTATTTGTGACCCTGGACCACAAAACCACTCATAAGGGTCAGTTTTTTTAAATTGAGTTTTATATATAATCTGAAAGCTGAATAAATAAACTTACCATTGATGTATGGTTTGTTAGGATAGGACAATATTAGGTTGAGATACAACTATTTGAAAATCTGGAATCTGAGGGTGCAAAAAAAAAAAAAAAAAAAATACATATATATATATATAGAAAAAATCGCCTTTAAAGTTGTCCAAATGAAGTTCTTATCATTGCATATTACAAATCAAAAATTACGTTTTTTTTAAGATATATTTACAGTAGGAAATTTACAAAATATATTCATGAAACATGATCTTTAATTAATATCCCAATGATTTTAGGCATAAAAGAAAAATCGATAATTTTGACTCAATGTATTTTTGGCTATTGCTACAAATATACCCGTGCAGGTTTTGTGGTCCAGGGTCATATTTAATGTTATGACTAACTCCTATTTCATGTGTTGGAAAGGACCTTCTATATCAGAGGTGAAGCTTTGAATTGGACTCCCGAGAAGAAAAGAAAATCAGTCTGGGTAAGCTGATGAATCAAGTATCATGTCTCCCCTAGAGCAAAATGGGGTTAAGTGGGTTTTTTTTCAAGGGCACAGTGGTGATAGAACAGATCTGTAATCTCAATCACTCTCCTGTTTCAGGGCAAATCCTTGCAAGTGGATTTTTAACCTTTGTCTAACCATCTCTTAACTGTTAGACTACTACAGTACATCTGTACATAGGAGAGGTTTATCATAAATGTACAGTGATTATATTATTTATTCACTGAGCCAAAGCAACATATTATGTGTTAAAGGAGAAGTCCACTTCCAGAACAACAATTTACAGATAATGTACTCACCCCTTTGTCATCCAAGATGTTCATGTCTTTCTTTCTTAACTTGTATGTTTTTTGAAGAAAGCATTTCAGGATTTTTCTCCATATAATGGACTGCTATGGTGCCCAGAGTTTGAGCTTCCAAAATGCAGTTTAAATGCGGCTTCAAACATAAAAAATAATACAATTTATATACTTTTTAATGTCAAACGCTCGTCTTGTCTTGCTCTCCCTGAACTCTCTGTATTCTGGCTCAAGACAGTTAGTGTATGTCGAAAAACTCTGATCGTATTTTCTCCCTCAACTTCAAAATCGTCCTATATCGCTGTTTTACCTTTTTTTTTAAGGGTTTTTGATCTTCTTTGCATGTTCACTTTGCTCAGTTTTTCGACATACCCTAACTGTCTTAAGTCAGAATACACAGAGTTCAGGGAGAGCAAGACAAGACGAGTATTTGAGATTAAAAAGTATTTATATTTTATTATTTCTTAATGAAAATAACCAATCATTTCGCTAGATAAGACCCTTCTTCCTTGGCTGGGATCATTTACAACCACATTTGGGATCGTTTGAAGCCGCATTTAAACTGCATTTTGGAAGTTCAAAATCAGGGCACCATATCAGTCCATTATATGGAGAAAAATCCTGAAATGTTTTCCTCAAAAAACATAATTTCTTTACAACTGAAGAAAGAAAGACATGAACATCTTGGATGACAAGGGGGTGAGTACATTATCTGTAAATTGTTGTTCTGGAAGTGGACTTCTCCTTTAAATCTACAGTACTCAAATTTCATTCAAGCTTACTGCTGCCTCAAAATGGGACAAGCCAGTTTTGACATGAAATATCACTGGGTCTTGGATGTGTTTTAATTACCAGGTTTAAAAATGTGCAAACATCAATGATATGTGGCTGAGGGGAATATTTTCAGTGCATAGCAATTGTAAATTCACACATTTTGCGAGCACTCAAGTCATATGGGCTACTTTTATGGTGTTTTTGACAGTCACTGATAATTGAGCTTATGTACAGTCAAACTAAAAGTTATTCAGACACCAGATATAACTGTGGATGCAGGACACTATAGTTCATTTATATAAGTGAGAATGGCAAAATAAAGTAAACTGACATATTATACCTAAAAATTCTTCATACAGTGGACTACCAGTAAAATTGAACCAAAAATTATTCACCTGACCATATTTTGCTTAAGTGTTTTTTCTCTAATTGCTTATGTGACCTTTTTACACCACAGACTGAGCAAAATTAAGCATTGCTTGGTAATTAGTCAACAAAGTACTGATAGTTGTGTAAATATTGTCATACTAACAGTTGTCTGAATTTTGAAAGTTATCAAGATGAATTTGTTCTGACACAATGTAACTCTCAGTTCTTGTCATATTTTATTACCATTTTTAAACTATAGTGAATAAACTGTGATAATGTAAGAAATGTTAAAGGTGTCTGAATAAATTTGGTTTGGCTGTATATTTATTTACACTCACAAACTTTTGCATGCTGACGTTGCTCAGTTTGGGAGGTGTAAAGCTTATGCATGCGGCCTGAACAGCTATGCACTTTCATATCCCGTTTTATATGTTGTCATCGCACCTTGATTACATCGCTTTCCATCAAAATGCATCTACATGTTGTTCTCCCCATCATCAGGAGCAAGAGAAAACACCTCCATAGTATGAATAAAAAGCAGACTTGGCATTCTCCTAAACACTTCAATATGCATTTCACAAAAGGAAAAAGTCATTAGGGTTTGTAATGGACATGATTGTGAGTAAATAATACAGTGTTTCTTTAATGAGTGCACTATTCCTTTAAGTAGATGTTGTTAATAAGGATTAATCAGCACTTGCTTACCTAACTAGCTGTAGCATGTACTGTAGTACGGTATGACCTAACAGTTCAGGAAACGCCTATTTATGTAATCCAGCACTTACTGCATAAAAAGCTGTGGGTTTTAAACATGCCAGCCATTGCATTACAGTCAGACACATCCATTACTGCGTCAGGACTCGCAATTGGCAGTGGTAATGCTGGCCATAAGTAATTATGCCATCGATTAATTGTCCAAAAAAAAAAAAAAAAAAAAAACAGACCCACCTCTTACTGTTTCCTCGTGATTTGTGGGGAGTTTGTGGCAACGCGTGCGCAAGCGGCACAAAATGGACTTACTGAAGAATGGAAGCAACATTTACCACACTTATCACGTTACTGTAGACAAATTTCTCCTCATCGCTTATGTTTCTGCCGTCCCATACGATTTCGAGAGCTGTTTGTGGAAAAAACAAAAAAGCGCTCTTTCTTCGAATCAACGTCTTCGTTCAGCGTTTCCATACGAAAAACTAAATTTACAACGCAAAACAAAGATGAAATAGCACAGAATAGACTGACTGTTGATGAATGAGAATATCAGGTTTGAAAAAGGGGATCTGAATACTAAAGGACACACCAAGTATAAAAATAACATTGGTTTAAGTGTCAGATTATCTTGATTAGCGAGAAGAAAATGGGACGTATTTTATTTATTTTTTACTTTAAACGACCATCAGCTGTAGATTTTATATTTAAAATCTAACTTTTATAAACGACCAGTTCGTTAAAATAAAAAGCATTGGAGATCTCCACTGTATTACTGTAGTGTAAACCATAGTATTACTCTAGTGCGCACAGATTTGATCTGAGATCAGCCTCATTAGGACTGCGGGCATCAAACATCCCACAGCGGATAGGCTGGAGATCTGCCTCAGAAAAAGTGCAAAAAAATCTCCCTCATATGGTCGCTAAATGTCTTTATTAGCATTTAGCCCGCTGTATCCTTCACTGAAGCATAAATTAATGTGATTCACGGGACGAGAGATTTGGCGCAGCGACCCAAAGGATGAGCTGGATGCTTCACCCGCAACATGGAAAAGCAGGAGGACACACTGCTGCATCTCTGCAATAAAACACAACCAGGAGTCTTGGAAATTCAAAGGATTTTAGCGTGCAACTGAACACTTTAGAGGTGGATTTATGTGGATAAATAATCAATGGGATCGAGACGGAGATTGGAGAACTACTTTATTGAGCACGAGGCTGAGTCCGAGTGAGTATTTAACTATTAAATCTACTAAAGCGGATCCACAAGTGGTGTTTTAAAGGGCATTTGTCTTAAAGAATCCACTGCAGGATTTGGGCAAGCAACAGTTTAGAAGTAAATGCATAATTGATATTAATAGTCAGGAGTTTTTCTTAAGCAGGAAGGACAAAAGTCGAAATTTCTTTAAGCCCTAAAGCCCTAAAACTTATCTTGCTTGTTTGATACAAATGATCGAATGATTAACATGTCCAATATCCCAGAAGATCGGAGTGTCCTAAAGCAGCAGCTCTAGAGGATCCGTGCCTTTGATACTGAGAAATGGATAAATTAAGCTGGTAAGTGTCTTAAATGAAGTCTTGTCCTATCTAAAACTTCTCTGGCGTGTTTGATACATCTCATCCCATTATTAACATGATCTCAGGAGGTCTTGGGTTGTCCTGAAGCAGCCGCTCTAAAGGATCCATGTCATTGCGTTGGTCGCTGTCCACTGCGCCGGTGGTGCTGAAATCTGGATGATGCCGGCGCAGCGACTGCAGGGCTGCCGCTCCCTTCACATTAACGAAGACAATGGGCGCTTTCTGCTGCTCGCCGTGCTCATCATCGTGTACCTGCTGTGCGGCGCTGCGGTGTTTTCCGCCATCGAGAGGCCGTCCGAGCTGCGAGCACACGGGCGCTGGAACCGGACCCTCCTGAACTTCAGCGACACGTTCAATATCAGCTTGCAGGATCTGAGCTCCTTCCTGAAAGAGTACGAGGCTGCGATTGCTGCTGGAGTTCGGGTCGATGCTCTTCGACCCAGATGGGATTTTACAGGAGCGTTTTATTTTGTTGGGACAGTGGTGTCTACTATAGGTAAGTTACCAAATGCATGATTTTATTTTGATAATTAATGTTCTTCGACTACTAGAATATGATTTGAGTGTTTTTCTCATAAGAAATGTGAAATTTTAGCTCATGTTGTTTCTACAGTACATGCCAGGCTAACAGAAAATGTTCTCAAACTTTGGCCAACATTCTGTTCTAGTAACATTAATAGAACGTTGGTCTTTAATCATGTTCTCAAAACATTCGTTCATGGAACGTTTTGTTCATCTAACGTTTTTTTTTAAATGTTACTACTTGTTTTAGAACATTCAAAACTAACGTTTCCACAATGTTTGCAAATTCATGAAATTGAATGTTGCATTAACATTCGTATAGTCAAGGGAAATAATTTTTGAAACGTTTTAAAAATTAGACATTTCTTCATAACGTTTTCATAACCTCATGAGAACATTAGAAAAACGTTCTTGGAACATACATTACCAATCAAAAGTTTTTGAACAGTGAGATTGTGTTTTTTTTTTTTTTTGTTTGTTTTTTTAAAGAAGTCTCTTTTGCTCACCAATCCTGCATTTATTTGATCCAAAGTACAGCAAAAACTAAAATTTTGAAATAAAATTACTGTTTTCTATTTGAATATGTTTTAAAATGTAATTTATACCTGTGATTTCAAAGCTGATTTTTTTTTTTTTTTTTTTTTTTTTTTAATCATTCTAATATTCTGATTTGCTGCTCAAAAACATTTATTATTATGTTGAAAACAGCTGAGTAGATTTTTTCAGGTTTTTTGATGAACGGACAGTTCAGAAGAACTGTATTTATCTGAAATAGAAATTTTTGTAACATTATAAATATCTTTAGTATCACTTTTCATCCCTTTGAAGCATCATTGCTAAATAAAAGTACTAATTTCTATAATTTCTTTTCCAAAAAAAAAAAAATATATATATATAACGACTCCAAACTTTTGAATGGTATAGTGTATAATGTTATATATTTCGGAGAAATGCTGATCTTTGGATCTTTCTGTTCATCAAAGAACCTTGAAAAAATGTACTCAACTGTTTTAAATATTGATAATAATAATATAAATGTTTCTTGAACAGCAAATCAGCATATTAGAATGATTTCTGAAGGATCATGTGACACTGAAGACTGAAGTAATGATGCTGAAAATTCAGCTTTGATCACAGAAATAAATTACATTTTAAAATATATTCAAATTGTAAGCAGTCATTTTATATAGTAAAAAATATTTTACAATATTACTGCTTTTGCTGTATTTTGGATTGAATAAATGCAGGCTTGGTGAGCAGAAGAGACTTGTTTATAAAAAAAACATTAAAAATCTTACTGTCCAAAAACCTTTGACAGGTAGTGTGTTTTTCTTTAGCTGGTTTTGGCTGTATTTGTTCAACCAATTGCAAAAGTAATTGCAATAGAAGTTGATGGAAACAAGGGCTTACACGTATTCAATTAGCTAATTAGCTGTCTTGATGGACCAAATTGGAGCATGCATGAGAGCTGTGGCAAACAATTATTTTAAAGATGATTTTCAGTCTTTAACTCGCTCAAGGCTATTGTGTGACTTGAAAACTTGGAATGTAGGACACAAATTATATGGACTACTTTTATGGTCCTTTTGTTTTTCCTTTAGAGCTTGGCAGTATAAATCACTGTCTGCTTTCATTGTATGGAAAAGATGTGTGAGAACAATTGGATTTGTGTTATTTTTGGGGGTGAACTATCCCTTTAAGAGCTGGAGTTTGGGTTTTGTTTCTGAGTGCAATCCATTTAAACTTCACCAGTTTGCCTGTGCACAAAGGTTTTCCCAAAGATCGATATGAAATGCAGTCTGCATCTATTTACGTGTGTAATATTATAGGCTTGTCTCCTCCAGTTGGCTTTTGTATCCCTGTATACCCAGAATAGAACTACAGGGCTCATAAATGCAAAGCAGTACAGCAGCAATTCAAGTGCTGTTTTTATTTGGCAGCAACAGCCTCTGGCACCTTGCTTGACCCCATGACCTTTCACAGAAACTCACAGCGCCTTGCCGAGACAACATTTCCTTGCTCTCTGCGGAGACTTCACTTTTCCATTGGCATTTCCCCAGCATAAGTCCTCTGAAGACCAATAAACACCCTCTAGTGTTGACGCTCTCACGGGTACCAGGCCGAGCCAAGTCCCTGCTGGACTTCTGCATTCAGGACCAAGCCTCAGGCTTGCAGTTTGCTGTGGGGCTCATGTCCCAAAAACCAAATGTGCTGATGCCCACATGTCCTGGATAACATTTACCCTGTTATAGGTCGCTAAAGAGCAAGTATCCCTCCGAGGCGACCCTCTGGTTATTGTGTGTATTTGCTTCCTACGGACCTTGGCTCCTGTTTTACACTTTCCATCTGCAGTGAATAATCAATAGCCGTGCACTTTGTAGTTCTGAGTAATGTATTCAGTGGTACTGTCACTGAAGCGGCTTCATGCAACCTTGCATGCTCTACGAATACCTGGTGACCGCTTTCGCAAATGAAAAATAGGGTGACGGCAAGGCCACTCTCTGTCGAGTTTAAATGCTATCCTCCTCCGCTAGCTCAGAAGCATTAGGATTGGTTGTGTAGATGTGTGTATGCTTTTGTTTAATGTTCAGAAAAAGTTTCTGTTTGCAAATAATGTGATGTTTTATTTGCAAACTGCACACAATATGTAGTCTCAGCTTCAGATAGACAGGGCATTTACTGGTCATCTGATGCATATTGTACGAATAGGCCGCAGGTGGCTAAAAATTGGCAGCTTTTCAGTGTAATTGACTGGCTTTACACCATTTTCAAGAGTCAGAGTGCACTAGTATGCCAGGAAATGAGGCTGTGTGCCATGTTATATTAGATACACTGTTGTAGTTTTTGTCCTTTTCTGTTTGTTTGTTTGTTTTTACTTTGAATAAGTTTAGTAAGTCTTTTGTTTTCAGTTTTAGTAATTTTGTTGTATGTTTTTTTTTTAGTTATAGTTGAGTTTAGTTGTAGTTAAATTAAAATGAAAATAAAAAATAATAATTTTAATATTAATTTAGTGTTTTAGTTGTTTTATTGTTTGTGTGTGTACACACACACACACACACACACACATACATATATACATATATATATATATATATATATATATATATATATATATATAATTTCAGTTACATTTTAATATTTCAATTAGTGAACATGTTTTTTTATGTTTTAGTTTTAGTTAACTGTAATGTTAACTAAAATATTGATAAAATGAGTATTTTTGTCATGTGCCATCCAATGGTATTTTAGTATTATTGATATACTATTATGGTTTTTGTTAAAATTTTAAATTATATTTTATTTTTGTTTTCTGTTTTTACTTTAAATTTAGTTAAATTTTATATTTTTATATTTAAGTTAAGTTTAGTTTTTATTAAGTTAAACTGAAAATAAAAAATAAATTGAATATAAATTTTGTAAATAAAACATACACACGCACACACATATATAAAATTTCAAAATTTTCAAATATTTCAATTAGTGAACATGTTTTTTTTTATGGTTTTAGTTTTAGTTAACTGTAATGTTAACTAAAATGTTGATAAAATTAGTACTTTTGCCAACCAGTGATATTTTAGTATTATTGATATACTGTTATAGTTTTTGTTAAAACTGTTTTATTTTATTTTTGTTTTCTGTTTTTACTTTAAATGTAAACTTTTATTAATTTTGTAGTTTTTGTCATTTTTGTTTGTACAGTTGTTATATAGTTACATAGTTTTAGTTAATATATTATATATATATATATATATATATATATATATATATATATATATATATATATATATATATATATATATATATATATATATATATATATAATTATTTGTTTATTAGTTTGTTGTTTTAGCACTTCAAGTTAAACTGAAAATACAATTTTTTAAGTTAAATTAAAAATGTTTAATATTGTTTTTTATATTAACACACACATACACACACACACACATAAAACTTTTAGTACTTTTGTTTGATTTTCTTTGTTACTTATTTATGTTTGTATAGTTGTTATATAGTTTTAGTATATGTAGTTTTAGTTGTTTTAGTACTTAAGTTAAACAAAATTAAAATTAAAACATGCAATTTATTTCAAATAACATTTTTTATCGCTTTAGTTTTAGTTCAATGTTAACTCAAATGTGGATAAAATTAGTACTTTGAGGAAGAAATAATCCCTTGATTTACCAAAGTTTGCCAGGTTAGTACCATCAAAAAGACACTTAAAGTTTCTAAACTATTCCGTTTATGAGAAACAGCACTTACTTTTTAAAGTTTATACATTTTTGTGGTCGTTTTTCTTTTTTTTCTGTAAAAAAAAAAAGCTTTATCGCAACTACTATTTTAGATAAACTCGCCTAAATGCCATGTAAAATGTAACAAATGTGGTCGATTTACTACATGCTCTCAGTGAAAACCCCGTCTCTGTGGGACTACTAAAAGGCAGCAAAGTCTAGCAAGTATAATCCTACTTTATTTAGCAGCTAAGCTGAAATGAATGTGTGTTTTGTGCATTGTACTTCCATCTCAGTCTCCATCTTCCTTTCATCTCAGTGTGAAGTCTCTATACACCTCCCGCCTCCAAAAGAGCTTCAAAGTCAGTGAATGTTAGGTGCTCAGGCTTTGTCATGATGGGGGTTTTCTAGGGACGACGTAGGCACTTCCTCCTCATCTAAGCCAAACCCCCTGCCATTTCACACACAGTGAGTCACTATCTCACTCAGACATTATTATGGGGGAAAATTGATTCGCCAGTGCACCATTGATTTAATTGCTTTAATACATGGCTCATGCATTATATACAGTACTGTTCAAAAGTTTGGGATTGGCTATAAGGTTTTTTTTTTTTTTTTGTGACAAATGCAGTAATATTGTAAAATATTATTACAGTCCAAAATAACCATTTTCAATTGTAATATATTGTAAAATGTAATTTATTTATGTGACGCAAAGCTGAATTTTCAGCATCATTGCTCCAGTCTTCAGTGCCACATGATCCTTCAGAAATCATTCTAATATGCTGATTTGCTGCTCAAGAAACATTTATTATCAATGTTGAAAACATTATTATCATTTTTTGTAATATTTTTTTATATGCTATTCAGCATCTTATACTTATACTATATTATTTTATTCCAGGTTTATAAGTGCTACTTTTTTAAAAAGTTTGTGGTCTGTAAGATTTTTTGATTTTTGAAAATCTTCTTCTGCTCACCAAGGCTGCATATATATGACTGAAAATACAGTAAAAATTGTAAAATTGCGAAATATTATTACAATTTAAAACAGCTGTTTTCCATTTGGATATATTTTAAAATGTAATTTATTCCTGTGATGAAAAGCTGAATTTTCAGCATCATTACTCATCACACGATCCTTCAAAAATCATTCCAATATGCTGATTTGCTGCTCAAGAAACATTTTAGTTGTGCTACTCTATATTTTTGTGGAAATCGTGATACATTTTATTTTTCAGGATCATTTGATAATTAAAAAGTTAAAAAGAACAACATTTATGTAACATTATAAATGTCTTTATTGTAATTTCGATAAATTTAGTGCATGCATGCTGCATAAAAATATTAAAAATCGTACTGACCCCAAACTTTTAAACAGTAGCGTACATGAAATCACAAGGCAGACTTTAAAATGTGCTGAGGCAGTATAAATGTACTGAACATGAGACACATTGTGCCCAAATGTTGATAATGACCATGCACTGAAGCCAAGTTTAAGATGCGTGCTTTAATTTAGAATAACTTGGTTAAATAACTCTGTTCTTTCTATTTCTGATAGGCAGAGGTATTTTTAGTATTTTCAGTCATGCTGGATCTGAACAGCAGAGCAGCTTCTGCTCAGGGTTTGAGGAAACTTTGTGTAAGACAGGCGGTTAGTAACATTGTCTGATGCAGAACTCTGGAGACGTTTCTTCAGGCTACAACCGTCACTCATCACTCACATCAGCAAGACAGGAGAGCTTCATTAGTGGCCAGACGCTAACAACTGAGAATCCTGCTCAACGCATGAACAGCTCTACTATTAATAGAAACACTTTATGAATTACAAACCTTACTTGGCTGTTCATGTTAACTTTGTCACTTTATACAGCAGCTTTATGCAGACCTGGATACTTGCATGGTGTCGTGCAGGGAATTTATATGACCATGGACCTCCAAATATGATAAAAAAAAAATAATCCTAAAATAACTTCAACTTCATTTATTTATATAGCACATTTAAATGCAACGTTGTTGCCCAAAGTGCTTCACAAAATTACAAAATGACAAATAAAAATAAAATCCACACACAAGTAAAACAAACATTTGTAAAAAGTTTCCAAATCAAACTTTCCCTACTTCAGCCAGACAAAAAAAATATGTTTTCAGCTGGGATCTAAAAGCCTCTATAGACGGAGCATGCCGAATGATTGTTCCATAGTTGAGGACCTATTACTGAAAAGGCATGGCTTAATTTTTTTTTAGAAAATGGTCTACTAGTTTATATAGTGAAAAATCTCTCTTTTAAAAAATATGTGTTAAATATTATTTAGAAAATATTTATTTTCTCTTACACTGCATCTTTTTCTGTATGGTTAGATGTATTGTTTGTTTATTTAATATCGACATGAAACGGTAATTGCAATCGACTTTTTCGACATATTACTCACTAAAACGGCTTGTCAGATAAGAAAAAAATGACTAAATTTTGTCCATCAGGACTTGATTGGATTTCTGGATCGTTTTTGTTTGTTAATTACAGAAACAAGTGATTGAGAAGTTGCTGGATGGAAGGGATTATTGTCCAGTCTTTGTACTGATGCATATGTCATCTGAGAAAAGATTTTTATTTTTTATTTTTTTGATTAAAGATTACGAGGTTACATGAGTAATAATAAGAATTTTATTTTATTTTATATATATATCCAAAATAATGGGCTGAAACGCCCCCTGCACTTCTTGCACAATGCAATTTATAAAATAAAAAATCTTTTGTTACACTTTTTCAGCCTGCATTGGATTGGATTCAGTGTGTGGTTTTTATGTTTGATACCAAAATAAGAGAGATCATACAAAATGCATGTTATTTTTTATTTATTACTGACCTGAATAAGATATTTCACATAAAAGATGTTTACATATAGTCCACAAGAGAAAATAATAGCTGAATTTATAAAAATGACCCAGTTTAAAAGTTTACATACACTTGATTCTTAATACTGTGCTGTCACCTGAATGATCCACAGCTGTGGGGTCTTTTTTTGTTTAGGATAGTTGTACATGAGTCCCTTGTTTGTCCTGAACAGTTAAACTGCCTGCTGTTCCTTCAGAAAAATCCTACATGTCCCAGAAGCTACAGAAGATACTTACATGTTTCCTAGAAGACAAAATAAATTAAATTTACCCTGATCTTCAAATTCAAAAAGTTTTCATCCCCGGCTCTTAATGCATTGTGTTTCCTTCTGGAGCATCAGTGAGCGTTTGAACCTTCTGTAATAGTTGCATATGAGTCTCTCAGTTGTCCTCAGTGTGAAAAGATGGATCTCAAAATCATACAGCAGGCAGTTTAACTGTTTAGGACAAACAAGGGACTCATGAACAACTTTCACTAAACAAAAAAAACAGCTGTGGTTCATTCAGTAACAACACAGTATTAAGAATCAAGTTTATGTAAACTTTTGAACAGGGTCAGTTTTATAAATTCAGCTTTTTTTTCTTGGGGACTATATGTATGCATCTTTTATGTAAAATATCTTTTTCAGGTCAGTACAAAATAAAAAATAACTTTTTGCATTTTGTGCATTTTGTGTGATCCCTCTTATTTAGATAAAATCATTAACATTTTGCAGATTCTGCAAGGTGTATGTAAACTTTTGACCTCAGCTGTGTATATAATATACACATAGTGTGAGGTTCCAAAAATAATAATATTGATTTTATTTTTTTAATTATTTATTTTGAATAATTTTATCTATTTATTTAGTGTAATATTTTTTATTTATTTATTTGAATTTTTTTTTTTTATTGCACAACTTGAAACCGCTGGTCTAGTAAGATGTTTATTGTGTTTCGTTTTGAGAATGAAAGGCTTGAAAGTCATGTTTCGTACCAAATTTGTCTCAGATGTTTCTCCTAAAATTCCTTAGGAAAAATAAAAGTAGAAACTGCTGAGTCAAGTGACTTGTATGGTTGTTTATAGCAAAGGAAAATGTAATAATGTTTTAGAATAGATGACTGTCTGAATGATGAATTATCATTGCAACTACAGTGTGCAGTGTAGTGCCAGTCTTGGCTTTGCAGGCTTCTGGAGGAGAACCGTATTGCTCAGGAGACATAACAGGGTTCTTAATTATGTTTCATATACATATCAACTTCATCTTTGATGTGCTTCTTAAAATCCCACAGGAGAGATAAAACACAAATGAGTCAATTGTTAGCATGAAGTAAGAGAACAGAGCGACACAGTTAATATGTAGCAGCTCATATCATGGTCTAGGAAGAATCTAAAAATTAATATTTGAATTCTTAATATGATTTTTGAGATTTGATTGCAGAGATTTAAGAGAAACATAGTCTTTTTCTCAGTGGAAACATCTCAGTCTGCACTTTTGCTGAAGCTCTTCACTTAATCTTACTGCCATGTGGGAGCAGTTGAGATTTTAAGGAAGATCTCAATTATGACTTTTATTCCCAGTTGGAACAAAAGAAACATTTCTGGCCTGATTGAAAACCTGCAGCAGTGTTGAACTGACTTTAACAGTGGTGTAAAAGTCTAAAGCTGAAAACGAGTTGACGAAGCAGTTTTAAATGAGTCTAGATCTGACCATCTCCACCTTTTGACCTGCGTGGTGACGGAGCGGATCCACTGAGTTTGGTTAGAGGACGCTGATAGAACAGAAGTGCATACAGTAGTCGTGCGAGCTCAGCCTATTACACGCCTGTCTGAACAGAAACTGATTTCTGGAGACTCTCGGGAGAGACGGGCCTGGGCGTCCCACAGCCCGGCTCTGAATCCCACCGCCGTCGACTCCACAAGCAGAGGCGTGTTCCAGATTTTCACAGTTTCTTCTTCCTCTGTGTTATGTGAGGGTTTTAGAATGGGCATCATCATATGTTGTTTTATCTTTTGCATGCACTTTGTATGCAGTGTTTTTGTACTTCACAATACTGGTCTGTGTTAATAGAGGAAATTTCTCCCTTTTGTGTTCTATAGAAAAAGATCATGCAAAAACCATGCACAAATAAATAAATAAATACATAAAAGAGCTTAAATTTAAGATTTATGTATTTGAATTGCATATAAAATTATTGGAATTACAAGTTTTAATTAATAAATTTAACGTGCCACATATTTGTACATTTGTGCATGCACATTCAGACATAAATGAAACAGCTAACAATTTCTGTAATAGAACTAATAATAGAACTAATAAACTGGATGATGTATTTTAAATAGATAAAAATCATGTTATATATATATATCTATACTCACATATAATATATATATATATATATATATAAATGCACAGATAAATAATTTATAATAAATACTGTGAGGTTCCATGAAAGTAAATAATTTTGAATTCCTTTAAAATTTTATTTTAATTTATTTGATTTATTTAGTTTAATTTTGTTTTTATTAATTATTTATTTTTGCATTTTCACACTACTTTTTCAGGTAGTGTGTTTATCATTAACATATTTATCATCAGTAATTTCAGTTTCTTTCAATCTCATTCATTTTAACTGAATGCACAGATAAATAATTTATAATAAATATTGTGAGGTTCCATAAAAAATAAACATTTTTGACTTTCTTTAAATTTTTTTTTAATTTTTAAATTAATTTTATTTATTGTTTATTTTTTATTAATTATTTATTTTTACATTTTCTAACTTTTTTCATATTTCTGTATTTATCATCAATAAATTATGTTTATTTCAATCTCATTCATTTTAACTAAATGCACAGATAAATAATTTATAATAAATACTGTGAGGTTCCATAAAAATAAACATTTTTGACTTTCTTTAAAAAATATATATATATTTTTTTTTATTATTATTTTAATTAATTGTATTTACTCAGTTTAACATTTTATTTTCTATTAATTATTTATTTTTTACATTTTCTCACTACTTTTTCAGATTTCTGTATTTATCATCAGTAAATTCAGTTTGTTTCAGTCTCATACATGTTAACTAAATGCACAGATAAATAATTTATAATAAATACCGTGAGGTTCCAAAAAATAAATAATTTTGACTCTCTTTTAAAAATTTTATTTTATTTATTTTAATTAATTTTATTTATTTAGTTTAATTTTATTTTCTGTTAATTATTTATTTTTTACATTTTCTCATAACTTTTTCAGATTTGTGTTTTATCATCAGTACATTTAAAGTTAGTTTCAATCTCATACGTTTTAACTGAATATTGCCTGTATGTGAATGTTTGTATTTTAGATATTTATTTACCTTTATATATATATATAAACATTAATTTATTTATTGTTATTAATTGTTTTATTACCACATTATTTATTTTTTTGTGCCTGTTTTTATTTATTTATTGGCCTGTTTCATTTATTGTTTCATTGCCTGTCAAATATGCATTGCATTATGTTTAGTAAGTTGGTGGAACAAGCAATATTCACTTAAAAATGTATGACATTTACAAATTGGATGTATTGATGATAAATACATAAAGCTGTTTTTTGCATATTTAAACATTCACTTTATTAGTGCCATTACAGATATCTGACCTATTTCATTTATGCATGACTGACAATTATGCCTCACATTAAGCTTATGTCTTTGTTAAAACTCTGCTATCCAGATGCATGGAAACTGAATATGCAATTCAAATATAAAATCTTAAATCTTTTGTTATAATGTTTTTGTTGTTGTTATTCCTGTAAAGCTGCTTGACGTATATCAAATAGACAGCAGTGTGAGTAAACCTCGGGGATTCCCGTTGCGGCACTCGTCTTTCTCTCATCCCTCTCTCCTGTGTCGTAGTAATCAGTGCACTTGGCTCCGGTTACTCCACAGCGAGCCGTGCGTTTGATTGGATCGTGCATCATTGTCTCCTCAGTGATATTCTCTTCCTCGTCAGACTCATCTATCAATATAACCTGCTCGGCTAATGCAGAGGAATGGATTCCCTCTCTTCTCCGTCGCTCTTATCTGGCTCTCTCCTTTAATTTCATTGTGTTCCATCGCACGCTGTTTGCACTGATGGACTTGACTTATGAAAAACACTTCACACTGCAGGTCAGGGAATTATGATGCATTGATTCGCCATCGTTATGCATTAAAACATCATCTGGGTCAATGAAATTCAGTGTTTCATTCACAAGGGCCAATGTGGTTACCAAGCTATCAGACTCACGGCTGCTGTTTTCAGAATGGGATAGTAGTGTACTGCGTACTGTATTCGCTTTATTATGCAGCGTGGAAGTAAAATATTTTTGTGAATGCGTGAGACTTCCAATTTAATAGCTGCTATAGAACTAGAAGAATGACAAAGAGTGTTTATGATTATGATAGTGAATTTAAATAATATAAAAGAAATATAAAAGGCAAGAAGATATAATGGACAGTTTTGCTTTTAAAACGTATTTAAAAAATATTACAAATTTACATTTAGATGAATATAGAATTGTAGAAATATATAATTTCACGGTGTTGGAGAATGTTGTTTTTAAAAAGCATTTTAGAAATATTAAAATATTTAAAAAATATATATATAAAAAAAAGATTTAGATTGATATAGAAATTTAAACATTCAAATATAATCAGTAATGACTAAAATTACTGTTTTTCCTGCAAACATTTATTTTATGACCTCAGAAGACTTAAAGTATCAGTCATATGGACTATTTCTATGGTACTTTTATAGTCTATTTTGGAATTTTACTGTACAAAAATGATGTACTGGAAAACTGGAAGTGAATGACACTGGAAGCCTCGCACATTCAAGATACAAATGGCCAAACCTACTATTTTGTCAAAAATAAGGTGGATGAAGTGTACGTGTTTCACTGCAAACTCAAAAAGAAGATGAAAGATGAAGAAAATTAAGTCTGTGTTTTTATGACAATTATGCACATGTACCCCTCCTATTCTTATTACTGTAATGCGCAAAAAAGACAATCTCATTATCTGATTTTAATGAAAATCATTGTTTTACAGTGCTGAGAATCTAATGAGAATCATCTGAGAATAATTAGTTACAAATAAACTCATTTAAAATAAGTTTCCATATGCATTAAAATAATAAAAGTTTGGAGGAAAATGGGACAAATAATCATTTTAAAATGTAATGACGCCTTTTTAAAATCATATTCTGTCCTAAAACAGGCTTCATTTTATTCATAATACTAATAATGACTTCTAATTTTGTTCTTTTGATTTTGAGGTGAATGTGACATGAACATGCTTTGACAGATTCTGTAAGAAAACTGTGATTTTTAAAACAGTATTTTGCTACATACATATTTAGTTGTTTGCATGACGTCTTATCATCTCAAAAGAATTGATATTTTGCCATTTTTTAATCCAATTTTGAATAAAAAAATCTTCACATTTGGCAGTCTTTTTAAATAATGAAAAATACATGCTGTAAGAACAAGTTCACTTTTACATGTTGTTTGAACATTAACGTGTGTTGGCAGCGTATGGACACATCTACTCTTTAATGATAAAAATCCATGCAGTGGTTTTTAATTAATCTGTAAAAATAATATCCCCTTTTTCAAATCGAGCCATTCTCAGATGCCTGTCGGTGTGGCGTCACACCCACAGAGGCCGCTCCCACGATATTGATTCACATGAGCTCTTACCTTAGACCAGCTGTAACAGTCCAACCTCCATTGTTTCAATGCCGGAGCAGGGATGTAAGTTAGACAAGAGCAGTGGTGGACGAAGTACACAAGTTGAGTACTTGAGTAAAAGTACAGATACGTATAATAAAATATTACTCCAGTAAAAGTAAAAGTGCTCCTCTTTCAATTTTACTCGAGTGAAAGTACAAAAGTACCCGATTTTTTATGTACTTAAGTAAAAAAGTACTGATAGATTAATTTTGCAATTTTAAATAGGCTACTTAATTGAATTTTATATTAGCACATATTTGTTTTTATAATCCTACTGCTCAAAAAACCTGGGATTTTCCCAAAAAATACATTTTTGTTGTTGATATGGACTATGTTGACGAAAGTGATATAGTAATATTCAATGTGTAGCTTACACTGCAATGTACCGAGACAAAACAGATTTGACAATCATATTTTCAACAGTAAGAAAAAAAAAAGTGTTTTAAAGCTTGTTTTGCATAACGTCACGGTTATATATGACATGAGAATAAGGCCTAAAGTTAGGGAGAACATTTTAAGGAAATATTTACATAATGATTATTTCCTTTCCTTTGATAATTACTGTAGTTACCATGATCTGAACATCACATCCTTTCTTTTTCCCTCGGATGTAATCTATCTAGGTGGTTGAATAAAAATATGTGGACTTTATATCTAAAAATGATCTCAACTTAGCACCAGCAAGCAGCTAGACAGTTAGCATCAGCTAACAATATTTACTTATTTTCAGTATAGTTAAATAAACATTATATCTGTCTACTCTAGCTGATCCAAACAATATAAACATTTATACTGTTGCAAAACAATATATAAACAGACGTCACGTAGGGCTAGCATTTTAATAAAACTGCTAACGTTACATCAGCGAGGAATATGAACGTGCATGAGTTATTTTATTTAAGCTGTTATTACAATTTTTCGTTTTTGATGTGTCTGAATTCAAGCATTTCAGTGCGCTTAAACAGATCACCTTTTACAGCAGATGTAATTCACAAACAACGGACAGCTTTGACCTAAATATGATTTTCAGTTATAATAATTAATACGAAACAGAGATGCTCACAAGTCTCTGAGCTAGAGTCCAAGTCAAGTCTCAAGTCTCTTTATTATATTAAGTCTCTGGTTATAATAAGTGTTGCATCACGTACAGCGACCCATCCAACATTGCATAGCTATATATAAGGAACTCAAAGCATGTAATATGTTATAATGACTCCTTTATCTATTAGCATACAGTATCAGCTTTGATTTTGGTATATAATCAGTGTAAACAGGCTATTGCAACATGACAAAAACACCAAGAATGCTTTACTTTTAAGTTAATATCTGTATTTTGCCTTGTAGCATGAACACACAGTACAGTACAGACCAAAAATTAAGAAAGACCAAATATGGTCAAACATCACATTGTGCTCCTAATTTAAAAAAAATAGTAGCACAATCAAAATTTTAGGAGCACATTCTAAACAATAATCCAAAAATCTGATAAAAAAATTTGCCTTCCCATTATGAGGTGATATTTGACTCCTTAAAGTGATTTACAAGGGACTTTAACTTTTGTTTTTACCTTTTCATATGTTTAATGAGGCTCAGAGGTGGCAGAAGTGCAATCATATTCCTAAATTCATTGTTGAGATTAATGTTTTAAATCAAATTGTTTTAATACAGAAATGTTAAATGATTTAAATAACTGCCAGCAGGTGGCGGCAAGAGACTGATTTAATTACTGAATCATATCATTCATTTGATTCGTTCGAACTGCTGCTTCATTTAGGAATAAAGAGTGACTGTCTTTATGAATGGGAAATTGAATCATTTCACTAGAAACGAGTTCATTCATAAACGAAACACCGCTGTGTTTGAATGGAGATGCGCAGCGGCTCAGTTGTGACTTGTTTCAGACTACTTCTGACGACGAAATAGAGCAAAATCAGGCAACAGTGTTACAGTCAGACAATGAAAGTCACTTAATAATAACATCTTGTTTATTTAACTGCTGTATTAAATCAGTATCTCATTTACAAACTCCCTTAAAATTAGTAAAAGCTTAGTTCGCGATATCACAAAGCTCTATTATAATCAATGACGCTGTCTATACTGAATCTTTTATCCTCATATCACATATTTTGCATTGAGCACTTCTTCTGTTTGGGCCGTCTTGTTTGAAGTTTTAAAATCCAAAGCTAACGATGAATGGCACAGCAGTCGACATGTTTGTTCGTTGTCCTCTCATGTGTGGCGGCCGCGCCTAAAAAAAAAAAAAAAAAAAAAATGTGTGGCGCGCCCGCGCGCAGCAGATACACGTCGCGTGTTACATGGGCAGGTTATAGGTAATGGAGGGAGTTGAATAACAGCGAGCTCATCAGTTGTTTCCTAAAAATAAACATTGTTCACGAGTCCCGCAGCTCGAGTCCGAGTCGAGTCTGAAGTCTTTCGAGGACGAGTCTCAAGTCGAGTCTGAAGTCACTGTGTGTGCGACTTAAGTCGCACTCGAGTCCGAGTCTCAAACTCCAGTCCCCATCTCTGATACGAAAATTCGACCTTGGTAACTTACTTTTCGCAGCATCGGTCGCGCGCACAAAAGATCTCCCTTTTTTTTTTACTTGTGAATTCATTTGACTGGAGACTCGCTCTAAACGGATCACTTGAATCAATGAGTTGTCGATTCGAGAACAGCTGCAATCGGATCATTCCAATTCGTGAATGAATCGTTTGGTGCGATTGGGGAATCAGTTTAACAGGTTCATTGAAAAGAATCAGTTTGTTCATGAATCAGACACCGCTTGTGCGTCTCAGAGCACGTGATATATTATAAGGAGTAACGATAAGTTTATGAAATGTAGTAAAGTAAAAAGTACGATATTACGCTTTGGAATGTAGTGAAGTAAAAATGAAAGTTACTCAAAATAAAACTACTCCAGTAAAGTACAGATACTTGAAAAATGTACTTAAGTACAGTAACGAATTACAACTACTTCGTTACTGTCCACCACTGGACAAGAGTATCTCCGATTGAGCGATTGAGGTGTTGTGTTGCTGGATGTAATAATGAACGTAGTGGTCGTCATTTACTCCCGACATCTGAGCTGCTGAAGATGCAGTGGATTACGTTTGTTTACGAAGGGAATGCGCCTCCCGATCTACATATATCCGTCTATGTTCGTGCGAATCATTCGTGATCCAGCTTCACTTACAGTAGAAGTGAGAATAAGGGTTTTTTTATGAATCTTTGCGATTGCCTTTCTTAATAACGCGCTAGTTAGCAAGTTCAGCGGCTAAATGCGGCTAAAGTAAACAGGCTCATCACTCCACAGAGAGAAGAGAGGGCCGGGGCGAGCAGAGCTCATTAACATTTAAAGCAACCTCAACCAAAACAGGATGATTTTTACAGAGCTCATTTTGGCAAGGTAAAAATGTTGTTATTTACACTACCATTGAGAAATTTTAACCAAAGCATGTTATAGACTTTTCATTAACACCCTAAAGAATCATATCAACTTCTGGAAAATGGGCATCCGATGACCCCTTTAAAGGAGAAGTCCACTTCCAAAACAATGATTCACATATAATGTAAAGATGTTCATGATGTTCATGTTCTTTCTTTCTTCAGTCATAAAGAAATTATGTTTTTTGAGGAAAACATTTCAGGATTTTTCTCCATATAATGGACTGATATGGTGCCCTGATTTTGAACTTCCAACGTGCAGTTTAAATACAGCTTCAAACGATCCCAAATGCGGTTGTAAACGATCCCAAAGAAGAAGGGTCTTATCTAGCAAAATGATCGGTTAATTTAATTTAAAAAATACAATTTAAATACTTCTTAATCTCAAACGCTCGTTTTGTCTTTCTCTCCCTGAACTCTGTGTATTCTCGTTCATGACAGTTAGGGTATGTCGAAAAACTCCAATCGTATTTTCTCCCTCAACTTCAAAAATCATTTCAGAATCATCCTACATCGCTGCAGAAGTACCGACACAGTCTTTGCAAAGTGAACATGCAAAGAAGATCAAACACCTTTAACAAAAAAGGTAAAACAGCGATATAGGACGATTTTGAAGTTGAGGGAGAACATGAGATTTGAAAGGACATGAAAGGAGTGTTTTTTCAGACATACCCTAACTGTCATGAACCGGAACAAAAACAGTCCAGGCAGAGTAAGACAAGACGAGCGTTTGGCATTAAAAAGTATATAAATATATATTTTTTTATTTTTATTGTCTTATTTTTAATAAAATAACCGATCGTTTTGCTAGATAAGACCTTTCTTCCTCGGCTGAGATCGTTTAGAACTGCATTTGGGATCGCTGGAAGCCGCATTTAAACTGCATTTTGGAAGCTCAAAATCGGGGCACCATATCAGTCCATTATATGGAGAAAAATGCTGAAATGTTTTCCTCAAAAAAACATAATTTCTTTACGACTGAAGAAGGAAAGACATGAACATCTTGGATGACAAGGGGATGAGTACATTATATGTAAATTGTTGTTCTGGAAGTGGACTTCTCCTTTAAGACTTGCAAGTTGGCATTTTTGAACCTGAGTTTAATCATTCAGAAGTCAATAGGTTTTTGGTCTGAAACAAAGTCTGTGTTGAACACAAGCTCAAGATATTTCTATATTTTATTCTACAACATAAAAAACATCAGCAGTACCTGATTTGTGATTTGAAGGCTTTTACTTGTCTTAAAAAAGGCCTACAAGTGGCTAAATGGGACTACAGAGGATGTCGGTGACATTAAACGTAATCACTCTAGACAAGTAAACTCACTAGTCATCAGAATTTTCTAATATTAACATTCAAATATCATCCAGGTATTCCATGCAAAGTAAATGTGCATATTGTGCATAATAAACATGCTGCGAAAATAGCACTAGTAGTATGATACACTCTTAAAAATAAAGGTGCTTTAAAAGGTGCCATAGAACCATTTTTGGTTCCACAAAGAACCATTCTGTCAGAGGTTCTTTAAAGAACCATCTCTTTCTTACCTTTTTTATAACCTTTTTTCGCCACAAAGAACCTTTTGTGAAACAGAAAGGTTCTTCAGATGTTAGAGGTTCTTTAAGGGACCATTTAAACAAAAAGGGTTCTTCTATGGCATCGTGAAGCACCTTTATTTTTAAGAGTGTAGCGTGCTATTCTGAGACTCCTGATAGACATTTATAGTGTTGCTTCTCATCAGATTTCCTGGAGCAGAGAGCAGCACCTTCTCCCTCATTGTGTTGTCGGTGTCTTGCTCTCTGTCTCTCTCTCAGTCCCTCATTCACTGTCTCTCCCTCTCTCTCCCTCTGATCTCCTGGGTCGCTCTGTAAAAACAGAGGGCTGGAAAATGTCAAAGTTAAAAATGGAAGAGGGCGTGTAGCCACATAAAAGGCGTGTGTGCTGTTCTCACCAGTGTGTACTCAGCACAGATACTGAATGAGATGGGACAGGACAGAATGTGATTAAAAGAGTGTCAGAGGTTGCAGTTTTTTTCATTCATTTTTGTAAGATTATTTGTGACATTGTGACATAAATTTTATGGCAATTTCCATAATCATTTTTATTGTGAATAAACTAAGACATGAGCTTTCCTATCATGCTATTTCCTGGAAATACTGAAAATTCTCTTACTGTTTATCATGTATTTTAGTCATTCTGAGCAGAAATTTAATTTTACACAAAGTGTAGGTCATGAGACTGTTGTGATGCTTTAACCCTTCTGCATCTTGTTTTACATTAATTTATAGCCTATTAATGTTTGTAAAATTGACTGACCTTTTACACTGTTAAAACGTTTCTTAATGACATTATTGGTTCCATGGAGAAATTTTAACTTTTTAAATTTGAACTTTTTCATTCCACAAAAGGTGTGAATCAAACGATTCACGAACCCGCTCCGAACTGAATAAAATGATTCGTGCTCTAAATCAAATGATTCGCGATAAGCGTTTCGAACCTATTTAAATGAATCACGATACGCGATTCAAAGTCGCGATTTGGATCAAACGATTCACAAACCCGCTCCAAACTTCCGATCTAAATCAGTTGATTCGCAAACCCGCAAACCCGCGCCGAACTTCCGATCTGAATCAAATGATTTGCAATAAGGGTAGTTCCGATACGCAATTCGAAGTTGCGATCTGAATCAAACAATTCACGAACCTGCTCCAAACCTCTGATCTGAATCAAATGATTCGCAAACCTGCGCCAAACTTCCGATCTGAATCAAATGATTCACAAACCCGCGCCGAACTTCCGATCTAAATCAAATGATTTGCGATAAGCGTAGTTCTGATCTAAATCAAACGATTCACAAACCCGCACCGAACTTCCGATCTGAATCAAATAATTCACAAACCCGCACCGAACCTCCGATCTGAATCAAATGATTCACGATCCGTGCTCCTAAATCCCAATGTAAATCAAATGATTCGCGATGAGCGTAGTTCCGATCTAAATCAAACGATTCGCCAGCCCGCTCCGAAGTACTGATCTAAAAATGAAGTCCCGATCTGAATCAAAACCGCATGAGCACTTCGAAACAGTGAATCATTTTGCGACGCAACAGTTTAACTGATTCGGAGTGTCGAAAAGCTCCGTTTCACCCATCAATACGTGTTTTTTAAAAATCATTACAAGCTATGTCGAAGTTCGAAAATGTTGTAATGTTTTGATCTGGTTTTCGTTAGTGAATCGCTTGAACTGAATAATCGAAGTCAGGTTTGAATCAATCGGAGTGGTTCCAGCGAAAAATGACTCACTCAATTGAATCGGTTTGTCTGTTCCTCCGCTTTTCGCGTCTTCAGCCATGTTTACACAACACTGTCAACTACTACTGGCTAAGCTCACTAGTTTTATGACATCAAATTAAATAAGCAAAAAAGGCATGATGTTTACAAATAAAATACCCATATTTCCATTCCAAAGATCACATCCATCTACGAACTTATTCAGGTAAATGGTTTACTGCTAACTAGTAAAAACATTCCATTCATATGATATGCAGTCATTTCATACCATTGAAGTGAATGTTCAGTTTATCAGTGTATATTGTAATAAATATTTGAGAAATTGTTGTATCTGGTAAAAGAGGGTAAACTTTATCATTCAACTGAACTTTGCATGTACACTTTGGCTACCTGCCCATGTATTAAACATGCATCCTTAAAAGTGCACAGTTTTCTAGCGTATTTATGTAATTTAACAGATATACGCTGCTAAATTACAGTTGTATACTGTAGATGACAAAACAGCATTTTGCTGTTAATTTCACAAACAGTAGCACACTGTATTTTTACAGTAAGATGCTGGCAACCACAGCTGCCAGTAGATTACCGTTTTTTTACAGGGATTTTTTTTTACAATGTGGATATGTGCAGATATATTCCATTACAGTGACTGAAGAAACAGGATTAAAATTTGACAATTTAAATAAGAGGATTTTTTTATGGCAGAGTGACCAAGACTGATTCTTAAACACTTGTTTTTGCATCTTTTATCCTGTAGATGATTAATGCAAATGCCAAACTAAGAGCTGGTTTTCAGTGAACTATTAAGATTAACTAGATTTTTGCCATTTGAAATAAATGTCAGTGGATTTTGGGTGGTTGCTCTGCAGTTGCTGAATGGGATTTAGTTATTTAGGGATTAATATGTGGTTGCTAGGGTGTTGTTGCAAACATCGCTAATGAGTAGCAGTACAAAACTCGTACTCTTTACAGTGATCTTTGCATTTATAGCCACAGAGCAGCTAAGACAGACAGAAACACCCACACAGTGACAAATCAGTATCAGGAAAAACTGCCTATCCCATCTGTACATTTATCTCTGGCCTGCATCCTCTCTGTCACCCAGCACTCGCCCTTGATCCATGTACGTGATCTGCCCTGGCAAACACACAAAGACAGTAAATAAATCTCAGTGCGGAGCGTTCCCATCTGAGGACAGCGTCTGCATACACAGAGGATCAATCACATGCAGCACAGCATACAAACTCTGGAGCAGACAGCTATTGTTTTAAGTCAAAGCACAGATTTGTTGCTGTCACAGCATTATCTACAGACCACAATAACCTCATAAACGTCCCTCACCGAATGTACATACACACTGAAATAAAGCACAAATCTCATCAGTATCCAAGATACTGGTTTGATGGGAAAGGTCAGATACGTTTTTACGCAAAACTAATATTCTGAGTGGCGAGCCAACAATCCATCATTAAAGGGACGGTACACCCAGAAAATCATTCACTCACCCTCAGGTCATTCAAAACCTGTTTAACTTTGTTTCTACCATACAGCACAAAAGGTGAAATTGTGAATAATGTATAGAAAGAGCAGCACAATCAATGACAGCATCAGAAACAGACTTTGACCTCCAAAAAGGACCATAACATGAATCTAGATGACTAGATAGTTTAATGTGAGAAGCTAAAATAAAGTGCACAAATGCAAACTTTTTGGTTTGTTTTGGATCAAACCAGTTTCAGATGACATGGAGTGGCATGAATGTGTTTGTAAGTCAAAAAGAACAAAATCCTCACCTCCTGGTAAACTATATATCACTAAGAAAAGCGGGGGAAGCCACTGAATATGATGACTTTCATATATAATAAATTACTTGCGCCTCAGAGCATGCAGACGAAACACAATAAATGCATTCATTGCTTTTATTGATGCCTGCTGTTTGGGAACAGTTGTGTAAGACAGTTCTGGGAGGCAATTATACAGAAATACTTTGACGACAGACTTGTCGAATGACCATTTCAGAACATTTCAGATGGTGTGCAGTGAGATCGGTCTGCTAGTTAGTCAAGTTATGCCATCCCATAGCACAAAATTACATTTTTTGATGCACATGGAGGAATTTATTCGGCAAATGTGTTTCCATCTCCTATTATTCGCATTAAACCTTTTTCACACAAGTCAAAAACCATCTCAAGTGAGCGTAATGCCATTATAAATAAAAAAAATTCTTTGATGGTTTTACTTTTGGAAGTAGAAATAAGTGTAGAAGATGTCATTTCAGTCATTCAAGAATTGCACCATTTTTATTTAGCCGTCAAGAGTCACTTACATGTGAGTTTCTGTTAGAGACATTTGTTTGTTAAATGTATTTAAAGAGTTTATTGCACCATCCTGCTTTTAATACCATCCTGCTTTGATAGATGTTTTTTTTTTTTTAGGTTTTCTGAGGAAATTTATATTATATATTAATTTATATTTATAATAAACATATTTACACCAAATATATTAATTTGTTTTTAATTCTTCAGAACCCCAAAAGGACATTATTATGAATGAATAAATAAATAAAAAAATAATATAATATAATATAATATAATATAATATAATATAAAAATTACAAATAATAAAAATATATTATTTATTTTTTTGGTTATATATATATATATATATATATATATATATATATATATATATATAGATATAGATATATTTACCAAAACAGCATTGAAACATCATTTTTATTATTTGTATACATACATGAGTGTATATAAGTGTGATACTGGTTTAAATTGTTTTCCAAAAAAAATATTAAAAAGTTTTCTGTTTAATTTAATTGCATTTTTGTTTTTCTGAGCAAAAAAATAAATATCATACATTTTTCCCTAATTTACAGAAGACACCCACTAAAATGTCATTCAGTGAAACAATCTTGTCAGACATATTTACATCAAATATCAATTTATGATATTAAAAGACAAATCACCTTGACCCCAAATACTAATTAGTTGTAATTCTACATTTTTAAAATGTGCCACTATTCTAGGTTTTGCCTATTTGTCAGAGAGAATTGTTTTGTCAGTAAGAAACCTTATTTTTTTTCTGAGGTCTTTCTGCTTGAACTTGCATTAAAAAAAAAAAATCACTTTGAACATTGATCTATAACATCTAATTTGGATTTCACAAAAGTAAGAAAGAAAGAAAAAGGGGTTAACTACCATGTAATGTGAAATGCTGCAACATTGAATGTTTCCAGGAAAGCAAGCTCTTTAAAGAACTTTTAAAATTGTAGCTTGGTAACTAAACATTTACCTTTTTCGTCAGAAGAAACTCAACTTGCACTAAATGAGGGGACGGTTATACTGAGGTTTAGTGCTTTGATTAACCTGTACGACCTTGCTTTAGTAGTCTATCATTACTATAAGTGGTTAAAGCTTTTCGGTGTGTGTGTGTGTGTACTGGAGGATGGCTTGTTTTTGCAATATTCACTTAAGTGGATTTTCCTGTTAAAAACAAGTCGTTGATTGAATTGGTGGTGAGAGCGCGGTATTGCCGGGCTGCACCTGCCCTCGTTCTGTAATATGGTACCGGGTCATTACTAAAGCGGTCAGGAGAGCTTTGCAGATCCTGCACTTCTGAGCATTATTGAAACTTTTTACTCTCTTTTCATCAAATTTAAAACTGTCAGGAGAACCAGCTTGAGAACTCTGCAGTGCATCAGCATTATTCCTCAGATTTTGGACATGGTGTTCCCTCCCATGTGCTGGTGTAAATTTAGATGCCTGTTCTACACAGCATCAGAGAGTTTTTGTACCTCGTCTGTGCAAAGTTAGTCTCAGTCTCAGCTGGCAGACTACAGACCCGCCACAAACCGCTCACTGACCGTCTGATGTATATTGCACACAAAACTAGACAGTCACAAGCTAGAGTTAGATAAGGCAGCACAGTTTTTTTTGGTCCAGGGAAATTAATGGTGTTTAAAGTTAGTGGGTTAATATTACAGTCTGAAATGTAATAAGCTTTGAAACAAATTTCCACTAAGAAATTGCTAGTAAATTTCTCAAAGAAACAACACATAACAATTTAATTAAACATTAAAGTTTAAAGTAGAAAACTGAAATAGTATTTTCTTGTAAAACATACTCCAATAATCTTTTATTTACAACTTAGAAACAGTATATAATTCCCATTAAATCTTAAATTACATTAAATTATTTAGAAATTTTTGATATTAAATCTTTTATATATATATATATATATATATATTACTGAAATAATATTCTCTTACATACTCCAAATTTAAAAAAATTTAAAAACATACTCCAAATTTAAAAACATACTCCAAATTTAATATATATATATATATATATATATATATATATATATATATATTTTGTTGTTTATTCATTTTTGAAGTTGTACATGCTCCAGATATGTTTATTTACAACTTCCCAAGAAACAAAACAAACAAAACAAAACAGAAAACAAGTTTTATAAAATAATATTTTTTCAGTATATTATTTTTCATTATATATATATTTTTTGAAGTTGTACATAATCCAAATATATTTATTTACAACTTAAAAATTAAAACAATAAAATTAATGTGTATGTGTGTGTGTGTGTGTATATATATATATATATATATATAATTTATCTTAAGATAATATATTTATATATATATATATGCATTATGTTTTTTTTTTCAGTAATATCTTTTTTTTTTCAGTAATATATTTATATATTTATTTATTTATTTATTTACAGTGGATTATTGCATTTGAAATAGTGCAAGTCTTTGGATTTGCTTTTGCAAGTTTGCAAAACTGATGCCATTAAATCTTTTAAATATATTAAATATAAAATCTTTTAGATTATTCTTATTTTTTGAAATTACATATCTTAAGATATCCTGAATTTTTGTTCTGTCAACATTTTCAGGACTTCAGAAAGTTTCTTTACATTGTAAGTAAACTTATTTATTAAAGAACAAGAAAATACTGTTTAAGTTTTTGATATCCACTGACCCTTTCAGTTGATGTCACAGTGGTGCATTTGACTTTCAGAATTGTTCTTAGGACATCTAAAGCTTATTTTAAGACAAGATGAGATACTTAAAATGAACAAATACATTTATCAAAATACATTTTTAATACATTTAATTCATGGTGTTTTTTGCTTTTTTGTAATTATTTCAAAAATTTACTATAGCAATTTCTAAGTGAAAATTCAAAGTAAATTCTATACCTTTTTTTTCAGTATGTGCAACCATTAACACCTGTTATTGTGCTCTCAAAGCATTTCAGATAAATGTATTTGTTCATTTTAAGTATCTCATCTTGTCTTAAAATAAGCTTTAGATGTCCTAAGAACAATTCTGAAAGTCAAATGCACCACCGTGACATCAACTGAAAGGGTCAGTGGATATTCATATTACAAATTAACTAATGATGGATAGACATATTTTTTTTTTAAATGCAAGAACTATATATGTGGTTTTTAGCCATTAGCTTTGACCTTTTCCAGACTCTCTCTCTCTCTCTGTTTCACTTTCACATGAGCTCAAGCATGTCTCTGTGCTAATATCTCCAGCTCTTCTTAATTTACACACAGCGTCATAGATGGAGTGCTCTCCGCTCCTGTTGGGAAAGAGCAGGACTTTCAAAGTGTGTCATGAGCACTATCAGAGTATGAATGACTGTAATTGGCTCTCTAACGCATGATGTGTTTTGTATGCTGTGCTCATTGAGTCATATGAAAGATTTTATGCAGATATAAGTGCTTTTGTTCAGCCTTTAGAAAACACCCAGAGGGACAGGTGTGTTTGCTCTGCGAAAGTGCTGCGCTTTGTGCACTTTTGCTGAGCCTTTGTTTAAATTTCGAATTTTGTATATAAAATGGCAAGAATGCTCTCACAAAATACTATTGTGCAGTGCACCAGGTTTTTAACAGGCTCTGCAATCAGAGTGTGGATCGCGAATCAATCAATTCGCGAAATGATTCGCAAACCTTCTCTGAAATCCCGATCTAAATCAAATGATTCGCGATCCACGCTCCGACGTCCTGATCTAACTCAAATGATTCGTGCATCATCATTTCAGATCGGGACTTCGGAGCGTGGATCGCGAATCAGTCGTTTCGCGAAATGATTCTCAAACCCGCTCTGAAATCCCGAACTGAATCAAATGATTCGCGATCCACGCTCCGACGTCCTGATCCAACTCAAAAGAATCGCGAATCATCATTTCAGATCGGGACTTCAGAGTGTGGATCGCGAATCAATCAATTTACGAAATGATTTGCGAACCTGGCCGCTCTGAAATCCCGATCTGAAACAAATGATTCGCGAACCCGCTCCGAACTTCCGATCTAAATCAAATGATTCGCGATCCACGCTCCGTCGTCCTGATCTAACTCAAAAGATTCGCGCATCATCACTTCAGATCGGGACTTCGAAGCGTGGATCGCGAATCAATCGTTTCCGCGAAATGATTCTCAAACCCGCTGTGAAATCCCGAACTGAATCAAATGATTTCGCGATCCACGCTCCGACGTCCTGATCTATAACTCAAATGAATCGCGAATCATGATTTCAGATCGGGACTTCAGAGTGTGGATCGCGAATCAATCAATTTGCGAAATGATTTGCGAACCTGGCCGCTCTGAAATCCCGATCTGAAACAAATGATTCGCGAACCCGCTCCGAACTTCCGATCTAAATCAAATGATTCGCGATCCACGCTCCGTCGTCCTGATCTAACTCAAAAGATTCGCGCATCATCACTTCAGATCGGGACTTCGGAGCGTGGATCGCGAATCAGTCGTTTCGCGAAATGATTCTCAAACCCGCTCTGAAATCCCGAACTGAATCAAATGATTCGCGATCCACGCTCCGACGTCCTGATCCAACTCAAAAGAATCGCGAATCATCATTTCAGATCGGGACTTCAGAGTGTGGATCGCGAATCAATCAATTTACGAAATGATTTGCGAACCTGGCCGCTCTGAAATCCCGATCTGAAACAAATGATTCGCGAACCCGCTCCGAACTTCCGATCTAAATCAAATGATTCGCGATCCACGCTCCGTCGTCCTGATCTAACTCAAAAGATTCGCGCATCATCACTTCAGATCGGGACTTCGAAGCGTGGATCGCGAATCAATCGTTTCCGCGAAATGATTCTCAAACCCGCTGTGAAATCCCGAACTGAATCAAATGATTCGCGATCCACGCTCCGACGTCCTGATCCAACTCAAAAGAATCGCGAATCATCATTTCAGATCGGGACTTCAGAGTGTGGATCGCGAATCAATCAATTTACGAAATGATTTGCGAACCTGGCCGCTCTGAAATCCCGATCTGAAACAAATGATTCGCGAACCCGCTCCGAACTTCCGATCTAAATCAAATGATTCGCGATCCACGCTCCGTCGTCCTGATCTAACTCAAAAGATTCGCGCATCATCACTTCAGATCGGGACTTCGAAGCGTGGATCGCGAATCAATCGTTTCCGCGAAATGATTCTCAAACCCGCTGTGAAATCCCGAACTGAATCAAATGATTTCGCGATCCACGCTCCGACGTCCTGATCTATAACTCAAATGAATCGCGAATCATGATTTCAGATCGGGACTTCAGAGTGTGGATCGCGAATCAATCAATTTGCGAAATGATTTGCGAACCTGGCCGCTCTGAAATCCTGATCTGAAACAAATGATTCGCGAACCCGCTCCGAACTTCCGATCTAAATCAAATGATTCACTATCCTTAGTTAAAAAAAAAAAAAAAAAAAAAAAAAAAAAACGCTCTGACGTCCTGATCTAACTGATCTAACTCTAAAATGATTCGCGAATCATTATTGTAGATCGGGACTTTGGAGCGTGGATCGCGAGTCAGTCGGTTCGCAAAATGATTCACAAACCCGCTCTAAAATTCCGAACTGAATCAAATGATTCGCGATCCACGCTCCGACGTCCTATTCCAACTCAAAACACTGAATCATTTAATTCAGATTGGGTGCCGATCTGAATCAAATGATTCGCGATACCCGATCAATGAATAATTTTGCGACGCAATTATTTAACTGTTTTAAAGTTTCTGAAAGTTCTGTTTACCCATCACTACACAAATTCGAAAATGAATGGCTGTTTTGATCTGTTGTTTTGCTATTGAATCGCTTGAACTGAATGATCAAAGTCACGAGATTGAATCAATCGGAGCTTTTCCAGCGTAAATGACTCACTCAGTTGAATCGGTTCGCCTGTTCTTCTGCTTTTCGTTTGGTGCTGCTAACTAGTGAAAACACTTCATTAACATGATGAGCTGCACCTCAAAATGCATGTTAGATAGAAACATTGTGCATTATGATCGAGTTTGTAGCTTAATTCACTATATTTTAAATAGTTTGCGCACTGCAGTTCAGTTGGTGACAGTTCAAATAGAACTCAGTTGAAAACATCCAGTCATCTCATACCACTGAAGTGAATGTTCAATTTGTCAGTAAATATTGTAATAAATATCTGATAAATTACTGTTGTATCTGATTATATTAGTCTGTATGGAGTGACAATCAATGTAAAATGAGCAAATGGGAGAAGCAGATGAACACAAAACAGCAAAACATCATTATCAAAGTTTAAAAAGGGGAATTTTTATCATTCAGCTACCTTATATGTTCTTACTCCACACCTTAAATGTGCGCCCTTGAAAGCATGCAATTTTCTAGTGTATTTACTAATGTTTACAAAAAAAAAAAGCATTTATTTGAAATAGAAATCTTTTATATCATTATAATTGTCTTTACTGTCACTTTTGTTCATTTTAAGAGAAGAGTAGCAGTTAAAATAAAAGATTTCTAAAAAAATCTTAAAATTCTCTGCAAATCTTAGCATTTCATTAAACAATTTTTAGATATTTTACAAAACATAAATCAAGTTATTTGCAGTGTACAACTCTTAGTATTTCTATAGTGTGCAGAATGTGCACATCTGCACATTTTCTATGTGTGTGTCATTATTAATACACAGAAATGAATGTATATATTTAAGAGAAATGTTATGTACAAAATATTGTATTAATATATAATATAAATTATCTTAAAATTATAAATACATATACTTGTAAATAATATACTTGTTTGTTTTTAAGTTGTAGTAATTTTGTTATCTGCTGTTTTAACCTTTTTTTTAATATTTACAATAACATTTAGCTTTATTTTTACTCTATAAATATTATTTTTACTCTATATACTTATATTTACTCTCTTGCGTATTAACAATGATTCATAAAGATAGTCTGTCAGCTTATTTTAGTATTATTTATATACTATTATAGTATTTATTTTAAATTAGCTTTTATTTTTGTATTTTAGTATAAAATAAACATACTTTCTGTATATTATAGGGCTGTCAAACTATTAATCGCATACAAAATAAAAGTTTGAGTTTGCCTAATATGTGTGTGTGTGTAATTATGTATATAAAAATACAAACACATTCATGTATATATTTAATAATTATTTACAAGTATATGTATTTATTATAATTTTTAGATAATTTATATTATATATTAATAAAATATTTTGTACATAAATAACATTCATTTCTGTGTATTTATATATACATACATACATTAAGCAAACTCAACCTTTTATTTTGTATGCGATTAATCGTTTGACAGACTATTTTTAATATTTCTGTTTATTTGTATTTTTAGTAATTTTAGTTCTACTTTACTTGCTTATTAAAAGATTCAAGAAGATAGTCTGTGTCAGTCTTAATATTAGTATTATATACTATTACAGTATTTATTTTGAATCTGTTTTTATTTTTATGTTTTATTTATTAATATACTTTTAGTGTATTTTTATATATTATTGTATGTTTTAAGTTTTAAGTAATTTTGTTTTATTCTTTTATTTTTGTGAGATTTTGTTTTTTTTTTTCTTCTACATCTGCACATTTTCTGTAAAAATAAAATCCCTGCATGACCTATTGTATTTGCCAATTTGTGCATTACAGTGCAATACAAGACAGTCTGGAGCTTTTTGTCATAAATCAGGAAAGGGAAATGAGCTTCTTTTATAGTATGCAGCAGGCTTAAAAGGCATGAAGCTTTGCAGTAACATGGGCGTCATAACTTCACTTCTACAGCCAAGATAAATGCTCCTCAGCCAGCCGTTGTTTCGTGATGTATAAAAATCTGTCATACACCTGAGTAATCTTTTCACAGCATACTGCACAAACTACTGTAAGTGTCTGTGGCAGACTGTGAAAACAAGTCTGAGTCGATAAGGAAATAAATGCAGAGGGAGAGGCAGCGCTGCTCGGTTTCTCGACAATAAATCAATGTAGGAACAGACGAGATGTTGAGCTCTCTTCTGTACTGCTGTGTATAACATTAAAAACTGACAGACATTCGAACAAACCAGACTGTGTTCGGGCCTTATGACTTTATTACCACAGCAACATTAAGTAACAGGAAGTACAAACAGTGTCATGTCATGCTAATAATCATAGTCCATTTTTTAACCATTTTTGTTCCTGAAGAATGATGGGAATTGTAGTTTTGTTGTAATTGTGCTGTTTCTTTAACTGATAAAGCCATTTACTTCTTTCTTTTGAATTGCACAGTGAGCTTTGGTTCGAATACAGCGTGAATCTCCTTTCTAATGCATTCTGCGCTTTTCCATTCGTCCAGCAAATGCACTTCTACTGTTGGAGCGCTGTATGACTTCCTCAGTTCAAAAACAGCTTCACCGTACGCTCTCGTCGGGGTGCAGGTGAGCTTTTCCATTCAAACCCTGCGTGAAAGCCCATGTTTGAACACAGTATGGTCTCCCCCATTCAAACACAGTACAAAGAATCATTTAAACACAGTCTCCAGAAAGGAAATCCTGAAAATTTATATAAGCTGATATGACTCTTAGTGAGACCTCAGAGGCAAGGCAGTCTGAGGGAACTTAGAACTTTCTTACTGGGTAATATATTCTACTCACTTGCTTATTAAAAATTGATTTAAAAGAATAGTCTATGTCAGGCGTATTTTAGCATTATTTGTACTGTTACAGTATAGCTTTTATTTTTATACTTTTACTATAGAATACATATGCTTTCAGTGTATTTTTTTGTTTTTAAGTTGTAGTAATTTTGTTAAATGCCATAACATTTAGTTTTATTTTTTATTTAATTTTAGTAATTTAGTACTTCTACTCTCATGCTTATTAAAAATTACTTATGAAGATAGTCAGGCTTATTTTAGTATTATTTATATACTATTATAGTATTTACTTTAAATTAGCTTTTATTTTTGTATTTTAGTATAAAATAAACATAACTTTATGTATATTATTTTTGATTTTTGTTTTAGTTTAAGTTGAAGTAATATTGTTATTTGCTTTCATCATTTTTGTTAGCTTTTTAATATTTATTTATTTTTATTTTTAGTAATTTTAGTTCTACTTCACTTGCTTATTAAAATATTCAAGAGGATATTCAAGTCTGTCTGTCTTAATATTATTTATATACTATAACAGTACTTATTTTCAATCTGCTTTAATTTTTATATTTTAGTATAGTGTATTTTTATATATTATTGCAATAATATTTAAAAATACACAAAGTATGTCAACATTCTTACAAAAAAATTATAAAGTGTGTATAAGTATGTTATACATGCATGTTTTCATTTTAGATTAAAGTTGAAGTAATTTTTTTACATACATTTGTTATTTTTGTTAGATTTTGTTTTTTTATACTTTTATTTAGGTTTATTTTTAGTTTAGTTTTTGCAATTGTAGTATTTAAATTTATATTTTAGTATAAAATAAAGATACTTCCAGTGTATTATTTTGTGTATTATTTTTTATGCTTTGATTTTAGTTGAGGTTGTAATAATTGTTTGTTCTTGTCATTTTTTTCATGCTCTTTTTTCTATTTTGTTTTATTTTTAGTTATTTTGGTACTTCAGTGTAAACTTAAACTTAAAAAAGGTTTTCATGTAATATTTATAGTTTATTTCTACATTTATATAGTTCATATACCTTCATTTTAATGAAGAAAACAGTTTTAATAGTTTTAGTTTTAGTTAACAATTAAAAACCCTGGTCTCTTTTAGGCTTTTGACCTCTAATATTTTATAGAGAAATATTTAGTTGAATGCTTCGGGGGAAAAAATAGCTAGAATGCTTGTGCTGTTTTTAGTTTCTGTTGTATTTAATGTAAATTGATATGCAGCTTGTGATTTTGGACCAGAAAATTACCTTTTATTTTTGTATTTTTAGTATAAAATAAACATACTTTATATTATTTTATATTTGTATTTTAGTTTAAGTTAGTAATTATGTTATATGCTTTTGTCATTCTTGTTAGCTTTATAATATTTCTATTTTCTAATTTTATTTCTACTTGCTTCTACTTTTAAAAGATTCAAGAGGATAGTCTATGTCAGGCTTAATATTAGTATTTTTTATATACTATTACAGTTTATTTATTTTTTATATATTATGTTTTAATTTTAGATTACGACCGAAGTGATTTTGTTATATACTTTTGCTATTTTTTGTTAGATTTCTATTTCTAGTTAAGTTTATTTTTAGTTTAGTTCTTGTAATTGTAGTTTTTCAATTTATATTTTAATATAAAATAAATATACTTTCAGTGTATTATTTTTATGTTTTGATTTTAGTTTAGGTTGTAATAATTTTATGTTCTTGTCATTTTTTCTATTTTGCTTTAGTTTTAGTCATTTTGGTACCTAAACTTAAAAAGGTTTAAGTTTTCATGTAATGTTTTTAGTTATTTCTACATTATATACTTCATATAACTTCATTTAATGAAGAAAAGTTTTAGTTTTAGTTAACAATAAAAACCCTGGTCTCTTTTAGGCTTTTGGCGTCTAATATTTTATAGAGAATTATTTAGTTGAATGCTTGTGCTGTTTTTAGTTTCTGTTGTATTAAATGTAAATGTATATGCAGATTGTGATTTCGGACCAGTGAGATGTCAAGGTCACCCTTGTCAAGAGATATGCATTGTTTTTTGTGAGAGATAAATACTTCTTTGAATGCAAAAATGCTTTATGTTTGAAAACATTTTGTACTACAAGCCCCAAGCTTGTCGGACTTTAATGTTTCATAACTGCGACAAGGAGCCCCAGATCACAGCCATCTCACAGCGTGTGCCCGTCAGCGACGCACTAGAAAGACACCGCGCAACTGGTTACAGATGCTACAATGCATTTCAAACTAGTATGAAATCTGTCCGACAATCTCTGACAAATAAAAACAACAACCAGTAAAACGGCAGAATAGTGAAAGAGCGCAAAACGAGGGTGAAGCATTGAGCCAAACATACGCAGCCCACGTTTCTCTAAGCACTCCCTCATCCAGACCTTTGCTCTTTTTTTCTGCTTTTTCCTGTTTTGTGTAAATCAGCGCAAAAATAACAGCAAATCCATGTTGTTTGTTTATGTTGTCAGCTCTTGCATTGCTATGTATGGGATTCTGTCATGCTCGGTTATGACTCATTCTTTCCTTGTTATTGTAGTCAAGGGAAGACAGGCTGAATTCACTGCTGAAAGTTTTGATATCATGGCTTACACATGGCAAGTCGCCATATCAGTTTCTCATACTCTGTTGTATAAAATCAATAAATAATAAATATGCTTCCCTGCTCACTTGCAGGGTATTTTCCAATCTGCTACCACAGCAAAAGAAATGAATAGAAATGAGTGTGAATCAATGTTTTGAAATGTTTTTGAGAGTATTTTTGAGGTGGCAAAATATTTCTCATTGCACAGCTGCATAACTGTCTCTAAATGAGTGTTTAATGAAAAATCAAGACAAGATACCCCGGGTGAATACGGTAAAAAAAATTAATTAATATAGATCACTATGCTTCTCCAGTTGTTTGATTTCATTAAGAATTGCATTTTTTTTTTTTTTTTTTTTTTTTTTTTTTTTTAATTACAAGTTTTATGAAATGTCATGTTTAAATATGCAAATTAATCATAATCTGTTTAAATGTGAACTAATATGCATACATTTCCAGAAGAAAAATCTGAACATTTGTTCAAAATTATTGCTTCATTTTGTTGTCATATTAGAGTCAAATGGATTTAGTGAGGGGATTTTGGATTTTTCTTTTAGTCACTTCATAAATCAGAAAATACTGTCAACAGCCAGAAAAAAAAAAAACATGTTTTTAGGAAGAAAATGTTTTAGGAATAAAACATTATGCAAAATATCTACACTTGAAGTCAAAAGTATACATACACCTCACAGAATCTGCAAGATGTTCATTATTTTACCAAAATAAGAGGGATACATACAAAATGCATGTTATTTTTTATTTAGTACTGACCTGAATAAGATATTTCACATAAAAGACGTGTAGATAGAGTAAACCCTGTTCAAAAGAAGGAAACATGATGCATTAAGAGGCAGGAAGTAAAAACTTTTTGAATGTGAAGATCAGGGTAAATTTACCTTTTTTTTCTTCTGGGAAACATGTCAGTATTCTCTGTAGCTTCTGAAGGGAAGTACTAAATGAAAAAAATATGATATTTAGGCAAAATAAGAAAAATGTACACATCTTTATGCTGTTCAAAAGTTTTCACCCCCTGGCTTTTAATGCATCCTTTTTCCTTCTTAAGCATGAGTGAGTGTTTGAACCTTCTGTAATAGTTGGATATGAGTCCCTCAGTTGTCCTCAGTGTGAAAAGATGATCTCAAAATCATACAGTCATTGTTGGACTCATTAACAACTATCACTAACCACAGTATTATGAATCAAGTGTATGTAAACTTTTAAATGGGGTAATTTTTATAAATTCAGCTATTATTTTTTCTTGTGGACTATATGTTAACGTCTTTTATGTGAAATATCTTACTCAGGTCAGTGCTAAATAAAAAATAACATGCATTTTATATGATCCCTCTTATTTTGGTAAAATAATTAACATTTTGCAGATTCTGCAAGGTGTATGTAAACTTTTGACCTCAACTGTATATAAACAAATCCTTCAGTAAAAACCTTCAGAATATCGATAGGAATAAAATTGTAAGTTTTGTTGCATGTAAGTGCTGCTGAAGTGGAAAAAAAAACTCTTTTTGCAAAACAGCCTTTAAAGATATATATCATAATTGAAATTTAATAAAATAAACATTAAAAAGGGTATCTTAGATATTTTCTTTCCACTGTAAAATGTCAAACAGCCCAAAATCTCAAAATTGATCAGTGCATAAAAAAACTGTCTTGTCTTGCACCGTAAGTTTACATTAAATGTAGTTTCTTGGAGTTGACTTGAACTTTTGAGTACTGGTTTTGTATGGGCAAATGCTGTGCACTAGTTTTAGCATAAAACTAGTTTATATCTACTTGAGGAAAACTTTATGTTGTGGTTTAAATTTTGTTACCTTTGTTCTTTATGCAACCTCAAATGCAGGTTTCAGCACTAAAAAGAGCTGGTGTATGGCACGTGTTTGTGTAACCGCAAGTAATCAGGCACATGATGTGTAGTGATGGGCAGATGGTAGTGTAGTGTAGAGAAAGTGCCAGATACTTCTTACTCAGCTCATCCTTTCCATCATCACACCCTGAACCCGTTCTCCGCAGACCCCCTGCACTCCAGCCGGTGACTAATGATTTCCTGTTCGTCAGGAAAAAAAAAAATCCTACCCCTCCTTATCATCTCTGTATTTTATATATCTGGCTTGCGATCCCTGAAGACAGCAGGACGACTGAAATGGCCTCTGTCCAGGGCAGGAAAAATGCCAGATTGTTGAAATTAGGATGCTTGCTGTCAGTGCGAACAATGGTGGTTTTAATGTGCTTGCATAGTGTGTATATGTTTTTTTTTTTTTGTCAGAGGTGCTAAATAGCTAGACTGTGCTGGCATATTGTGAGGCAAAGATTGCTGCATGCTGCATTGTGTTTGGAAACGAGCTGAAACCATCTGTCACAGTGAAGTGCTCATATGCTATTAATTTCTTAAGGAGACACTGACTTGCTGCATGACATACTAGCATAAAAAACTGTAACATGCATGTAGGCCTACTCTATTTTCCAGGAATATAATAATTTTTCTATCATCTGAATTGTCTGCGACATATATAAAGCAATTAAAGGAATAGTTCACCCAAAAATAAAAAAAAAAATAGCTGAAAATGTACTCAACCTCAGGCCATCCAAGATGTACATGAGTTTGTTTCTTCATGACATTTGGAGAAATGTTGCATTACATAATTTGCTCCCCAATGAATCCTCTGTTGTGAATGGGTGCCGTCAGAATGAGAGTCCAAACAGCTGGTAAAAACATCACAATAATCCACAAGTAATCCACAACACCCCAGTCTATCAGTTAACATACTGAGAAGCCAAAAGCTGTGTGTTCGTAAGAAACAAATCCATCATTAAGGTGTTTTAAACTGCTTTCTTTAATTAAAGTTATCTCGTCTGAATCGGGAGAGAAATATGCACAGATCAAGCACTGTTTACAAGCAAAAACACTCCATAACAGTTTTAAACTGTTAGTGGATTTTGGATTTTTTTCACTGGAGGGAAATTTTGTATTATGGACTCACATTTTGGCCAGATGTGACGGTTTAAGTTGCATTTTTTTATCGTCTAAATCATGCTGCAACTTATATAATACGATTAAAATTATCGTTCACCCAAAGATTTAAATTTGCTGAATATTTCCCCACCCTCAGGCCATCCCAAGATGTAGATGAGTTTGATTCTTCATCACATTTGGAGAAATGTAGCATTACATCACCAATGGAGTCCAAACAGCTGATAAAAACAATAACCCACAAGAAATCCACACCACTCCAGTCTATTAATTAACATCTTGAGAACCAAAAATATTTGAAATGAATGTGTTACTAACTTGAAACCATTGCTTCTAGCAATTATCTATAATATTGCTTTCCTCAGTGAATCTAAAAAGTCATCTAGTCTGAATCAGGAGAGAAATATGTTCAGATCAAGCACAGTTTACAAGCTAAAATAGTCTAAAACAGTTTTAAACAAATATATGTCAGTGGATTTTGATGTGAGACGACAACATGGGCTTTTTCACTGGAGGAAGTGTTATTATGGACTACATTTTGTCCAGAAGTGATGGTTTAAAGCTAAAATGTCTAAATGATGGATTTTTTCTTACAAATATGCAGATTTTGGCTTTGACTGGAGTAGTGTCTATTATTTGTGGATTATTGTGATGTTTTTATCAGCTGTTTGGACTCTCATTCTGACGGCAGCCATGCACTCCATTGGTAAGCAAGTGATGTAATGCTACATTTCTTCAAATATGATGAAGAAACAAACTCATTTACATCTTAGCCTGGGGGTGAGTACATTTTCAGCAAATTTTCATTTTTGGGTGAACTGTTGCTTTAAATATTTTGTGTGACACACATACTGCACACCATTGAGATACAATAGATAACTTTCTGCAGGTATTATAGACTTCCTTTGGCTACTTTACAGAAATAAATGGGTTGTGAATACAGTTTAATTGTTTGCTAATTGATTTTATTGTCTAAAAATAGGTATTTAATATCATGCAGACCTCAAAGCAGATGGCATATCTGGAGTTTCTTCAGTATGGTGTATTGTTTCCAGCCTGCCACATTGTTTTATACTGAATATCAAATATAAGATCGTAAAACAACGGCTGGCATTTGATTTTTGCACAAACTTGAGCAGAATGCAGCCGTTGTGAATGCTGAGTTGTAAATCTCAACAAAGGCAATCTGTCAGACTTTTGTCTAAAGTCCTGCAGGTTATTTTGGGTGTGTTTGCTCTCTTTCTCTCCCCTCTGTCCCTAAAGTCTCCAGAGATCCAGTCTGAAGTGTGAGCTCTGAAACGGCACCGAATCGATGGTTCAGGGCTTGAGGTAACTGAGATTTTAATGAGAGAGAGCTGGGTGGCCCTTGGCAGACGAAACCTCAGTGCCCTCTTAACAAGAGCATCTCAGCGGCAGGCCAGTGGAAAAACGAGTAGGGTTAATTAATTAGAGATGAACGGCTGAGAGGTCAGATTTGATCCTGTTCTCTTTTTGTCTTATAAAGAGCACCGTGTGGTTTTACGCCAGAGCGAATGGGCTGTTTTCAGGAGAGTCTGTTGTGCATTGCCATCAGCCACATGGGCACTCTTCTGCTCAGTGTTTTCATTATTTTTTGTTGTGGTGAAGTATGTGCAGTTGTGTTTTTTTAGGCAGTGAATGTCGCTCGTGTTTATTGGATATGTTTCAGCACAGTCTGTGGCTTGCTCTTTGTGTGTCTCCCGAGACTGAAGTGTTATCTAACCGTCCAGAATGCAACATCGGGTGTTTCCATGGGCATTTTGTGCTTCTGCAGACTTTTATTTTATTTGTTCAACAGTGTATATAAATGCATTGCAGGAGAATTCTGTCATGAGTTTTTCCACCGTTCCTCAAAAGATGTGTGTTTAACAGCACCCTGGGCTTGTCATTTTAAACATTTTTTGTATAAAAGTGCTAAAGCTGATTCAGCTATAACTAAAGGCATTAAAAAATATTTTTTAATATTTTTTATTTCAGCTAGTTACAAAGGAAACATTTTCACTTCATATCAAACTTATTTCAGTTTAACTTGATGTACTAAAATACCAAAAACTAAAACGGAAAGAAATGAATAAAAACTATAGACATATTTAAAGAGAAAAACAACAGAAAAAACAACAACAAATTGCTAAAACTTATTAAAATAAAAAATGGAAAATATAAAAATAAAACTATCAAAACTATCAGTACATAACTAAAAATTGTAGTAATTTTATTTCAGCTAGTTATCAAAGAAACATTTTTATTTCATAAGACTTATTTCATAAGTTTAACTTGATGTACTAAAAGAACAAAAACTAAAATGTAAAAAAATGAATAAAAACTATACAGACATATTAAAAAAAAACCCCACACAAACACACACAACAAAATTACTAAAATGTAATAAAATAAAAAAATGTAAATTATAAAAATAAAACTATCAAAACTCAAACTATTAGTACATAACTTAAAATTGTAATAATTTTATTTCAGCTAGATATCAAAGAAATATTTTCATTTTGTATCGTATTTCATAAGTTTAAATAAAAACTACAATAGAAAAAAATTAATAAAAAACTATACAGACAAAAATAAAAGAAATAAAAGTTAGGAAAAAAACAACAACAAAATTACTAAAACTTAATAAAATAAATAAAAAAAAAAAAAAAAAAAACAGAAAAATAAAACAATCAAAACTCAAACTATATCTATCTCCCACATATATACATATATGATTTGCTTTATTAGATTAATTTATTAGATTCATTCAAAGTTATATTAAATAATAATATTATAAAACAAAAAAATCAAAATAATATAAAAAAATTCTCTAAATTAATATTGAAATGGTTAATAGTTATTTCACTTGTTTAGATAGTAATAGTTTTAATATGTTACAGCACTGCACTAATATTCTTCAAACAATTTTTTTTTCTTTTACTAGTTATGAATTCAGTTTTGTAGATAGATAATTCTGCTTTATATATGTTTAGATAAGACAATTCCCATTGACTTGCATTAATAGAATGATACACTAATGTGCTATAAACATACTTGCATTGCGTTATGCATTGCAGTGTGAAACTTTGGCATTAAACACATAAAATCAAGCTTGTATAACTAGAAACATTTTGCGTCTAAAATCTTAACCATATTCTTTTTCTGCCTTTCTAGCATTTCTGTTTCCAACAGGAAATGCAGATACAGAGTTCATTGTGCTGTTTCTTTTTCACTTTCTCTCACTGTAATCAGTTAAAATGACAAAAGTGTAAGGGCTTTATCTTCTCCTCCCAGGAATCCTTTAATTATTCAGAAGACTTTCTATACTGATGTGTTCCAAAGGATGCAATTCTCTAGAAAACATCTCCTCTAATATATAGCTCTCTAAATCAATTCCAGCTACCTGTCAAAGACAAGCTAGTTTAATCACTGGGATGTGAATGTTGCAGCAATGCTGAAGGTCAGTCGTTATTGGAATAATCAAATTTTAAGGATATCAGCTATTTTTTTGCTACCCCGCAGTCACCGTCAAGTCTAGTTACAGTGCTGGTGAAATGACAGTGATTTCTGTTCTTCTTATTCTGTCCTCAAGCACTTTTGGGGAAAGTTACTTTTGAAAGTAATTCATTACAGTATTGCATTAATTTTTATGGAAAGTAACACATTACGTTACTTTTGCATTACTTTTTGTCACCTGAGCTGGGCTTGCTTATTAATTTTTAATAACAAAAAACCCAGGAGCAATATTTTTGGTAACTGCAAAGGCACTTTCACACCAAAAGTTGAATGAATAAGCCTGAAGGAAGTTTTGCTTTTGTTTTGCTCTGCCTCTGCACCTCACTCGCATTTTCTCTCAACACAGGGACAGAAGAGGTGTCAGTAAATAAATGGGAAAATAAATGGGAAAACTTAGTAACTTGTGTTACTTATTTGAAAAAGGAATATATATATATATATATATATATATATATATATATATTAATTACCTTAATAAACCTTAATTATTATAATTTTATGGTATTAAATGTGGGAAATTTTTGAGGATTTATTCTATTATTCTATTTTTTTAGGCTTTTTTCTTTCTTTCTTTCTTTCTTTCTTTCTTTTTTTTAATCATTTTTTAATGTTTGTTTAAGAACCATTATGGTTTTTTTTATGACAATAGAGAACTTCTCACCAAAATTTTGAACATAAACTTCTGTGTATTTGACAATTAAAGCGCAATAAGACATGAAAGACGTGAATAGAACTTAGTTTAGTACTCACTTTCTGTGTGCATGCTTCAGATATGTGTGCTCAGAAAACCCAACATCAGAAGTTTAAACTACTATGGTTTAAAAAAAAAAAAAAAAAGCTTGATAGACATGATAGTCAAAACCAAACAGATGTTTTTAGGCAGAATATCTGAGGTAGGAGCTGTAAAGGCACTGCTCTATTCTGGAAAAGGGGGCGGGGAGCAGCAGCTCATTTGCATTTAAAGAGACATGCACCAAAACGGCGTGTTTCTGATTCTACTCAAAATGGGCATTTTCAAAATTATATAATAAATGATCTGTGCTGTATTTTGAGCTTAAACTTTACAAATACATTCTAGGGACACCTGAGACTTACATTGCATATTGTAAAAAGGGTCATTATAGGTCTTTAACGCTTGTACTATTCTCATTAGCTAATTTTAAATAGATGCATGATGCATCCACCAAATAAATAAATGTAAACATAAAGGTTTTCAACTCCAAATGAATGATCTTTATATTGCATATAAAGAATATGATGTCCAAACAAGCTCTTTTGGTTTTCTTCCTGCAGGATTTGGGATGACCACCCCTGTGACAGTAGCTGGAAAGGTTTTCCTGATCTTCTACGGTCTGTTAGGTTGTGCGGCCACCATCCTGTTCTTCAACCTCTTTCTGGAGCGCATCATTACCCTGCTGGCCGTGGTAATGAAGGCGGTGCGTCTGCGTCGTTTGCGGACCAGCGGCCTTCTCCCACCGGGAATCTGCCAGGACTTCGCGGCGAGTACGTTACCCGGTTGGAAACCTTCTGTGTATCACGTGATGCTCATTCTGGGTTTATCGGCCATCGTGATCTCCTGCTGCGCGTCAGCCATGTACACTCCAGTCGAAGGCTGGGCGTATCTGGACTCGCTGTATTTTTGCTTCGTCACCTTCAGCACGATTGGTTTCGGAGATTTGGTGAGCAGCCAAAGCGCTGCATATGGCTACCAAGGACTTTACCGGTTGGCTAACTTCTTCTTCATCTTGACTGGAGTATGTTGCATCTACTCGCTCTTCAATGTCATCTCCATTGTCATTAAGCAGGTCCTCAATTGGATGTTGGGGAAAATGAGTTGCTTGTGCTGCCAGCGCTGCAACAAAGCAAATGCTTTCTTAGGACGCCGCAACGCCATCAGGCCCGGCTCGCGCCTTAGGCGCGGACGCTTCGGCCGGACGCCGGACACGGATGGCCCTTGCGATAGCGACACGGAGGGACGCAGGCTTTCGGGCGAGATGATATCCATGCGGGACTTGACGGGATCCAATAAAATCTCGCTGGCCATTATGCAGAAACAGCTGTCGGAGTCGGCGAACGGATATCCCAGAACGGTGTGCGGCAGTTCACGGCAGAACGGCTTTTCTGGTGGCGTTGGTGCTTTGGGCATCATGAACAACCGATTAGCAGAAACCAGTGACTCTAGGTAGAGGTACCCATCTCAGAAACGACTGTTTTTAGCAGTAAAACCTCTCCAACTCTCTCTGGCTGTTGAGCGGTTTGGGTTTGCGATTTAAATTTTTGAGCTTGTGTAGAACAGCATGGCATGCATGAACTGTGTAGGATATCCTGTAGGATTTTTGGATCGTAACTTGCTACGGCGTATGCTAAGAACGCGTGCTAGGTAATAACGGTGTGTTCAAATCATGTTGGAAAGATCGTATTCATGAGCTGAATGAACAAAAGCATCAGTGCAAAGTCACAGTTACGAGTGGGAAATGAGAAATGTCCCAAGTTGGGATTGTGTCATTGAGAAAACAAGTCGGATGCAGTGAATGCAGCATCTGTCTTAATGGTAAATCTAAGTTGCATGCATAAAATACCATAGTACTGTGTAATTACAATATAATCATTTAATTTACAACACCATAAATTGGAAAAAAAAGCAAAAACACACCAGATGCACATTCTTTAGTCATTATTTTTTAGTAAAAAATCATAAATGTTTTGCTTGAATCATTTATGTACACTACCAGTCAAAAGTTTTTGAACAGTAAGATTTTAAATGTTTTTTTTTTTTTTTTTTTAAAGTCTCTTCTGCTCACCAAGCCTGCATTTATTTGATCCATTTTTCTAATATTTTTACTATTTAAAATAACTGTTTTCTATTTGACTATATTTAAAAATTGTATTTATTCCAATGAATTCAATGCTGAATTTTAGCATCATTACTCCAGTCACATGATCCTTCCAAAATCATTGTAATATTCTGATTTGCTGTTTAAAAAACATTTATTATTATTATGTTGAAAAGAAAAAGACATTTTTTTCAGATTTCTGATGAATAGAAAGTTCAGAAGAACAGCATTTATCTTAAATTGAAATCTTTTGTAACATTATAAATGTCTTTATCATCATTCTATTTAGCATCCTTGCTAAATGAAAGTATTAATTACTATAATTTCTTTCCCAAAAAGCTCAAGCTTTGGAATGGTATAGTGTATAATGTTACAAAAGCTTTTTATTTCAGATAAATTCTGATCTTTGGATCTTTATATTCATCATAGAATCCTGAAAAAGATTGATAATAATAATAAAAATTTTTCTTGAACAGCAAATCAGCATATTAGAATGATTTCTAAAGACTGGAGTATTGAGGCTGAAAATTTAGCTTTTGATCACATTCAAAAAGAAACAGTTATTTTAATAATTGTAATGCATTATAATATTTGCAGATTCCTTTTATTGACACCCAACCAATTCCAACAAAAATGGTTGGTTTTCATATGTTTTAATGCATTATACTTTCTAAAGGTGTAACATTTAATACATATAATGTATTATAAATACATTTATTCATGAGATCATACAATGCATTATAAAGGTGCATTAAAAAATACCTTTAAAAAGCATTATATTAAGGCTTCTATAAAGGCTATTTGAATGCATCTGACGCCCTAATTACGACTTCCCAACTCACAAATACGAACTTCCCAGGAGGATTTGAACACACCTTAAGTGACTTTTCATATTCTAGTAATCAACCGCAACAAACCCTGATTACCCGAATCATATCTTCTAGAATTGGTAGATAATATTGTACTACATGAATTAACCCTAAACAAACGCTCTGAACTTAGACTTGACTACCAGTGTCTATTCATAGGAGATAAGTAGAGCTTGTCAAATCCTAAATAAGTAAAAGTAGCATCCTATTTACTTAGAGAACACTTGATTTACAACTATGCATCATCTCCATGTCGCAAACATATTCATTTTTAGTCTTGGGCTGCATCCCAGTTATGCTGTGCACTAGAAATATGTATTTCACTCTCAATGGAAAGTCCATACTCAGTATTTGGACATACTACAGTGTATCATAATTGCACAGCTCCTTGCAGCTCAGTTCATTAACTTTTAGGTTCATGCAATCAACAAAATGCTGTGGTAGTTTCAATCTATCATTCTTTGGCACTTATTTTGACCTAAAAAATCAAAAACTCCTTCTCTTCTGTAGTGCAACACTACAAAAATATCAATACTTAAGTTTTTATTTAGTCTTTTTTTGACTTGTTTTACAGTTAAAATAACTAAAAATCCTTAAAACAGCATACATTTACTTAGCATCATATCAAGACTTTTTGAATTGACAGAATTTTCAGTTGAAAAAATCAGATTTTTTTTTTTTTGCATAAAATGTTTTTTTAATATAACCATGAATAAGTCTTATTATCTCATGCAGTGTTGCTTTTCAAGTAAATGTATCATGTTTTAAGGAATGTTGCATTTTTAACCCGAAAACAAAACTATTTGATTACAAAATCGGTTATCAACACCGATTTGTATCTAGAATACTATTGAGAATGGATCATTTGTGAGCTAGTATGCAACATTACTTACAGAGAAATGTAGAACAAATGCTAGTTGCAAATGATGACTTTATAGTATGCAGATTAGAGGGTTGGGAGGTTGTGAGTTTGTACTGTATAAGCGAGTGCGTTTACTGTACCCCTTCAAATCGGTGTTCTTGTCAGTAGGGATCTCATGGCTAAGAAATGCCACTGTTTGAAAAATTCAGCTGAGGGTTTTACACCCTCATAGTAATATGATGAGATGCACAAATGAGCTGAGCAGTGCAACTTCAAAGCCAAACTCTGTTGTTCCCCAAAGAGGAGAGAGGAGGAGCTGAAAAGATGGAGTGAGACAGAATGAAGGAGAATAAAGTGAAGAAGCCCTGAGAGAGAGAATATGAGCCATCTATCAGCGCAGAACTAGACTTCCAGCGGAGCTCGTGTTCATCTGCCAGACCTCTGCAGACCCAACGTTAGTGCCCTCTATCATCTTATTATAGCTGTCTATATAAAATCCTCTCAGATGGTGTTTGCTACACCTGCACTGACTTGGTAAGATGCATAATATCATGCCTGGTGTTCAACAAACAAAACTCTGTTGATATAAAATAGCCTTAGTTGTCAAATAATCATTTGGAAAGAAGTTTAGGGAATTATGCATGCTATATTCAGTCCCCTAAAAGCTGCAAATGAAGGCCTTTAATCAGAGCAGAAAGTCTAAAATTCATAAAGGCATGACATTAAATGTTGCAGGCATTGCAATAAATGAAAATCTTTGAAAGATATTCTAATTCAGTATGAATATAAATCAAGTTAGATTTACTTGAGATGCAAACGTAAAATGAAGTCTTGAAAATTGCAACAAAGTATGCTTAAAACGTGAACAAATGTGGTATGAAAACTTATTTTTCCTTGCAATTAAGTTCATTTTTTGCAGAGCCCACTGGCAGATGTTCTTGCTTTAATCATAAACTCATTTCATACTTCATATTGATTCATTTCTTGGGATGTAACGGTATTATCAATATTATCAAAACTGTCTTGATATTATCGTGGTCATGTGACAATATGAAACAAAAAGTTTATATATTTAAACTTCTTATTCTAACATAAAAAGTTGTTTTTTCTTTAAAGTTGTGTTTTGGGCCATTATGCTTTGGCACAGTATCTGTCAAACAAACTAAAACCGAAAGCACAGTATTTTTTGCTGCTGGTTTCAAAGCAAAGCACGCACTTTGTTCAGGCGATCAGCTCATGATTCAGTGTTTTCCGAGCCTCAGAATGGCTCAGTTCACAGTAAATGCAGTGAACTTGTTTATTGCATGTGCTGTGAGTTAGCATACGTTTGGGAATGCAACAACATTTTTGTAAGCCTGTTTTCGCTGGAGTTTTCCGTCAAAATAAAAGCTTAAAGTACACTATGAATTGCTGACAGCTAGCGGTTTAAATGTCTAACGTTACTGCAGTACAAATTCAAAATTTGTCTTTCAAGTGTAGAAATTAGGAAAGAAGCCAAAATAATATACCTATGAAATTACAGTGGAATTGTTTTACAATATATGGCTATTACTGTCATAGGAATAACAGTAATATGAAATTGTTATTATTTTTATTATTTTCTGTCTGGCTTCCTAAAACACCAGTGTAAATGTAATTTAGACTTTTTCTGGCTTATGTTTTGTAAGTTAAAAACATAATTTGGAGTTCTTAATTTTGAACTGTCAAAGTGCATTAGATAGAATAATTTCACTTTAAAATGTACAGAAGTCTTAAAGGGGTCATCGGATGCTAAGTTCACTTTTACATGCTGTTTGAACATTAATGTGTGTTGGCAGTGTATGTACAAATCTACCCTATAATGGTAAAAATCCATGCAGTGGTTTTTAATTAATCTGTAAAAATCGTCGTTGTTGCATCACACCCACAGAGGCCGCTCCCACGATAGTTGATTGACAAGAGCGTTTTACCTCAGATCAGTTGTAACAGTCCAACCTCCATGTTTTGATGCCAGGGCAAGGAAGGGAGTTAGACAAGAATTGAGCGATTGAGGTGTTGTGTTGCTGGATGTAACAATGAACGTAGTGGTCGTCATTTACTCCCGACATCTGAGCTGCTGAAGATGCAGTGAATTACCTTTGTTGTGAAGGGAATGCACCTCCCAATCTACATATATCCATGCGAATCATTTGTGATCCAGCTTCACTTACAGCAGAAGTGAGTATATGGGGTTTTTATGAATCTTTGCAATCGCCTTTCCTAATAATGTGCTAGTTACACGGATAAATGTGTTGGGTGTTGTTTTACACTACCATTGAGAATTTTTAATCAAAGTATATTATAGACTTTTCATTAACACCCTAAAGAATCATATCAACTTGTGGAAAATGGGCATCCGATGACCCCTTTAATTTGTCTTTTTTTTTAAATATTGCAATAAATATCGCATTGTGGACATTAAATCGTAATATTATTATATCATGAGATTTTGATATCATTACATCCCTACATCCCCATTTCTGATAAAACAAGACTTGTTTTATGTCATTTTCCTTCTGAAGTAAATGTATCTTGATTTAAGAGTCTTTAAGAGGAAAATTACAAAAATATTGATGAAAAAGATCACCTTTTTTGCAGTGTGATCAGGAGGTACAGTAAAAGTTATTACAAAAACTACATGTAGAGAACATATTTGGTCTTAAAAATGTCTTAAAACATCTTAAAACCTGCAGAAACATTCATTGTTTAGCACGATGAATGTGTTTACATGCACAATTCCACACTGATGTGCTTAAAAAGCAGACAAGACAGATTTATGAAATTTGCATGAAATTTCATGAGATTTTGAAATGACTTTCTTCACTTTTGGCATCAAAACATAAATAAGACATGCACAAACTGAATAAAGTAAAACAAAAATGCGTTTACATCCAAAGTGAAATGGGAGTAAGCTGTAAAAATCGGTTTTGATTAAACCTTTTGCAGTCTTCTTGTTTAAAACATTAGATAATGCATGTAAATGCACTCATTAACAAACTTTGATTTTTCCCTATTATGGTTTGCTTTGCATTTAAACGGCATAATTAACATAAATAATATGTTTGCTTATTCAGTTTGGATGACTGACTGTGATCATTTCGAAATCTCATGTAAACGAGACTTTCTTGTGTGGGTGGTTTAATGATTTGCACAAACTCTCAAAACAGGGTTTTTTAAACACAATGAGCTGATTTTTTGATTATTATCGCTATTTTATTGTGCATGTAAACAAACTAATAAGGAAGCTAATTTGTGACCATAATGTGCGTTTTTTGAGCCGTTCCCACTGGTAAACGCCACAATGCATCACTGCTCATTCGCATCAAATCTAATGCACTTTGCAAACAAACTCGCTCATGTTGCCTCAAATGACCAACTCTCATTGAAAATGAATGACTTCTAGGTCCTTTCCTGCCACAAACCTCTGCCAATGCAAACTCCCCTCTTCCCTAAATGATAAATCAAACTGCTTTAATAAAACAAGGAATATTGGTTAAACAATTGCAATAGATGCCAAATGAGCTGTCATGCAGCATTTGTGTATGTATCAGACAGAAACAGATGCTAGTGTGCTGCACACCCCTAAATCCTGACATTGTAAGAGTAGAAGAGAAAGAAAGACAGGAGAGAGGGAATCCAGTCCCTCAGGTGTGATAAGGCATCAGCACAGATGTAGTTTCCATTAGCTAGCTCTCTGCTGGTGATCTATACCGTCTCTGCTCAGCTCTCTTCTGCTTCGGGAGAACAACAGCTCGCGTCTGCATTCACAAACGCACAAAAACACACACAAACACACTCCCTCCCTTAGCATAGCACAGTTTATACTCTCTACCTACTCTTATAGTGAATCTACCTGTATGTAACTGTACACTGTAAATAGTCCAGCAGAACAACTTCTGATTCTTTTTGCATATTGCAAAGGGAAACTGTGAGGAATGACTGAAGATCGCAGCTCTTGCTTATAATATACAACCTCAGGTAGTTCAATCTTCTGATGTAGTTTTTTTGCATGCTACTATGGTTAAGCCATACGAGAGGCACTTGTATCTCTTATAGGTCTATTTTTATAAGAATATATTAATGTATTATCTGGCAGTGATGGTGTGCTTGGTAAGAACAAATGACTTGATTAAATGTGCTCGAAATGTTGTGAAACTAGGGGTTGGCAGCATGAACAAAATATATTACAAGTTGCGGTATATATCATGAAATTTAACTAAAAGTTGTTTATATATTAAATTACCATTAGATAATGATCATTTTTGGATAATCCACTGAATTAAATAGTACCACTATTAATGATTTGGTCATTTTCTCTAATGTAAAATCCAGCTTCAACTGGTGACTGGTTTCTAGCTCATCTAACTTGGTCATTAGCTGGTCCAAGACCATCTTGGATCAACGATAAACCAGTTACCAGTTGGTCATGCTAGTTTAAGATGGTAAACATGCTATATGGCTTAAAGTGCTATTTTATTTTTCAGTATTTTTATGTGCTTTTGTCATTTTTATTAGCTTTTTAGGTTTCATTTATTATTTCAGTGTTAGTTTTTTTGCTCATTTTTATTTATTTACAGGTTGTGATTTTAGTGCATAAACTTGAACTTCTAGGATTTGTTTACATTTTTTTGAAGTTTTGAATCTAATATTTAGATTTATTTACAACTTTGTTTTAAATGTTTTTAATAGTTTTGATTAACAATAACAACCATGATACCGTCATACGGCTGACCCCTAATGAAGCCCTACAAATGAAATTTGTAGAAACCGCTAGTAACATCATAAACATATCATTGCGCATGAGTGATGTACATGAAGAGAGAGTTTGAGATGTAAAGCAGAGCTACGGAAATGCAACTCAAAACGAGTCTTGGTATGAGCTTGTGAAGGAACACGTTTCCAGAAGCCTGAAGATGCATTGAAATATATAAATATATATAGAAGTTTGTTCTCCTAAAATGCATGCATGGATCAATATCAACTGCCTTATTTTGTTCCTCAACCATGTAACTATAATGTAGATCGGACTTACTCTGTACAGTAAATCTTTTGCATTTTGCAAAATGTATCTCCATTGATTGCAATGGATCTAACTGAACTGAAATCCTCCATTTTCTCCAGGACTTGGGAGGTCTGGGAATTTCACTGTTGTATTTATTTTTCTTTTTTGTAGCCCCTGAAACGGACTCAATTAACTCGTCCATCATGTTTCACTTTTGTGTTTTTGACAGCAATATGAAGCCAAACAAGTCCAAGAATCAGTTGTCACAAGTTGTTGATCTTTACAGTGGTGTGCGAGATGGAAACCAGGTTTAGATTACGACTCATTTTTGGTAAATGCATGAAAAATACATCACGAATGGTGTCTATAAAGGTGGAACAAATATCAGAAATGTCTATTCTTGTGTGTTTGTCGTTAGTGTGAAAGGCTAATGTATTAAAAGCAGCACAATGGTTTAAATGAATACTGAGAGAGACATAAAGGGTTTCTAGGTCTGTACAATTTTTATTAATTTAGATTTTTTACTATAACACTCAAAATAGGTACATTTTCATAATCATTGATAGTTATTCAGCCCTTTTTTGTGTAGTATTTTTCTTTGCAACATCAGGATAAGATGCTTTTGCATTCAAACTCCTCTGTTTTATCTCTAGGTTAACTGAAAGATTGAATATTTAACATTTAATGTGCATTATATTACCTAGTCAATGGTTATTTTACATTACATAATTTATTGTAAAAAGGATTGCACATAATTATAATAATGGCTCTTTTACATTATTTTTAACAGCTAAAACTATTAAGGAAAATTACTTATAAGTGTTAATCAATATGCTGACAGAAACATATTATCCTCCTTATGTTCAGTCTTTCTCAGTGTATTTATTTCATGCCACTCTTTCTATAAAAGCATATGAATGTTTCTTATACCAGAAGATGGCAGGTACATTAAAGGCACAAAATGTACAATTATCCCTGGTCTCCGCTATAGAAACACTAAGATTGTATGTTCAGCCAGTATTTTGCGTTCAACAATGAAAAGATGCATATCAGATTTTATAATTGTGATAAGTGTGACTCAGACTGTTTAACTGTTGACATGAATTTCATCAGCATTATATTTTAAGAAAGATTCCTTATCAGTATGCAAGAAGAGCAGAACAGAATAGGTGTTCGCCTACTCAATTCATCTCTCCTTTTTTCTTTATTTCTCTCTGTTTTTGAAGAAACATGCATGGAAGGTAACCGTCGGATTAGGTTCATATGTAATTCAATAATTTACAATGAAGGTTAAAGCAAGTTATTACATTTTAATGAATGATTATGAAGACAAAAATATTTTTTTGTCAAAATAACATTAATGAATCATTCACAGCGTGGTTATTATAGTTAACTAAAACTAAAAATTAAATAAAAATGGACGAAAATACTATAAAACGCAAGAAAATTGCTAAATCTTTAAATATATTGAAAAAAGAAAAGAGAAAATGAGGCAAAATGACCCCTCATTAAGCCACTGCTTTGGTCATCTGTGTAGTGTGAAGAGCTGGTTGGTAATCTAGACCTGGTTACCTGGTTATCAGTCCTCATAAGTCTTCATTTCAGACTTAGGCTCGTCCCATGTTGCCTGCATCGTGGTGTACCATTGATTTACTGTATGCAAATTACTTCTGGTTGCAAGTTGCACATTTATAACGATGATTGTACTTTTATATTTATTTAAAAAAGATGATATCTAATGAGTCACGCATATAAGAAATTAAAATCTATTCTAAGAATCTCCGTCTTTTTTCCTTTCATACCTGGTGAGTAATTGCACATATTGCCATCTGTTGTTTGTATTGTTGAAGTTGACCTGTGACATTATTTCAGCATCTCCTGTGGAAAACAACATAACAGCTGAACTGCCTACCTAGACAGCATTTTAAAAGAATAGTTTAGGATGATAATACCTCTTTTTTCAACTTGGATTTCTAAATTGCCTAAAATGTCCCGGTTTTGGCTTTGTTTTCATACTCCCTGAAGGTAATGACTGAAAAGTAGATTGACCAATAGCGTGCAGGCATTGTACATAACCGACCAATTGTGGCGTGCGAGAAGGCGGGGCCTATAGATAACGGTCAAAGCAACACAAATACGACAGCATCCAAAAGGAAGTTAGAATTTATCATGGAGGCGCTCATCAGTTCTCATGTAAAAGTTGCCTAAAAAATCGCAGTAAGCTCTGTGTTATTTTAAAAGCCATTTTGGCGCTTTTTGATGTGTTGTGAGGCGCCTCAGTTAAAGCGGCAGAGTTATGCTAGTGAAAGCAATCATAACTTCCACTTCAATACTAGTCAAAACACAAAATACACATAAATGAACATATCATCATCTTATGTAATTGCTGAAACCGTGTTTCAACCGCGGAAAGATATCAATGAAAAAGCCTGTAAACAATGTGTAGTAGCATTAGGCTAAGTTACATTTACTTAAGGCAAGTCATTCAGTGACCACAGCTCTTTAGTTCACTAGCGAAATTAAGTCTATAGAGGTGCATTTAGTTGAATATACGTGACCCTGGACCACAAAAGCAGTCATAAGTAGCATGGGTATATGGTATATGTATGGTATATGTAGCAATATAGCCAACAATACATTGTATGGGTCAAAATCATTCATTTTTCTTTTATGCCAAAAATCATTAGGATATTAAGTAAAGATCATGTTCCATGAAGATATTTTGTAATTTTCCTACTGTAAATATATAGAAACTAAATTTTTGATTAGTAATATGCATTGCTAAGAACTTCATTTTGACAACTTTAAAGGCGTTTTTTTTTTTTGCACTGTCAGATTCCAGATGTTTAAATAGTTGTATCTCGGCCAAATATTGTCCTATCCTAACTATACATCAATGGAAAGCTTTTTTATTCAGCTTTCATATCATGTATATCCTTGTGACTGTGTTGATATATTTCTTATACTTGACTTAACCTGGCTGCTAGTGATGCCTTAATTATTTAATATGTTTAAATGAATTTGTCATGAAAACAAGTTGCGACAGCCACTGTGTAAATGATTAGATTTCAACATTGCATTGGTAATCATAATTTTATAAACTGATTTATAAGTTAATGTATAAAAATGTTGTATGTGCAATTTACATGTTTGAATACATTATTTCAGTGTTGTTATTATATCTAAAAATAACAACAACCACCCTGAACACCCAATCTATCTTTTAAAACCGCTATTTACTCAGATTAAGCTACTTTAGACTTAAAACCTTCTGACTTAAAGCTATTAAATCTACTGAAACTTTCTGGCTTGACAAACATTTTATCTAAAAATACATAGCATTTGAATGTTGGGTTGGTTGTAAATGTATTTAAAGACAGAGCCACAACTTGTTCAGTAAATCACTGTTTAAAAACAACAACAACAACAACAAAAAAGCAGCAACTTTATGTTTGTTTTTTCTCTTTCTGTGCCAAAAGCGAACCAAACAATGACTTTAAACCAGAACTGTCATTTTGTCTGCCGTTACACCCGAGCTCATGTTACCTATTCAGCAGTTCTCATGGAGAAAAACTGCAACTTTTCAAATTTCCCAAGGTGCTTCTCTACTAAGAGTCTAGTGTGCGATGGTGTGTCAGAAAGCATTTGTGTGTTTTGTGTGTTTTCAGCAGCAGCAAGCGTGTTGTAGCGTTTGTCTGCTCGGCTGAATCTTCCCGGTGATGCTCATTCAAACTGAAGCAGCGCTTTCACTCCAGCCTCCCCTGTCATCACTGAACAAATTGTTTTTCTACACTAGCTGAGGCCGTGATCCTCGCGCACGGAAACAAGCTGTGAAGCAGAACTGCGCTGACTAGCCCTGAGCGAGTTACAATCAGTCCTACACAACTGGAATAATCTCGGCCTGCTAGTCAATAGGTCTTTTGTGGGCTTGCATTAAATAGAGATACATACATAATAACAGCTGCTTACATTAGGCCAGCAAACATCATCACTGTAATGCAATGCAAATCTCAGTGTTGTCACAGAACTGTAATTAAAACAAAACCAGTAATTGCATGCAAGAAAAAAATGCATGGTTGAATGAAATAATTGGCAGGCGCCAAGCTGATTAATGCACACTCTAAAAGCTTTGATGAACTTGTACTTCCAAAGATGTCTGCAATAGTGCATAGTGCCAAATGATTGGAAAATGAAAATGTTTTGCTGCATAATGGGCTAGAGGACACTTAAAATGTTAGACAAGATGCCTTGCACAGAAATGTATTTTTATGTCCATTTTCCAGTCTTTGTCTTTCTCTGACCTGCAGAATAAATAGGCTATAATAATTTCAAATGGTTGTAATGGGTCCATTATAATTGGAAACCTTCAATAACAGCTTGTTTTGCAAAAATGCATGTGACAACACAGTGTTTTTATTAGAAAATTTAAATACACATTTATATATATATATATATATATATATACACACACACACACACAATTTTTTATATGTATAAATAATATTTATAAATATTTATTTTTATTTTTTTATGTAATTTATTTTTTTATTTTATTATTTATTATTTATTTTTTTGGAATAAACTAATACTTTTATTCAACAAGGATTTACATTTATTTTTATGTATAATTTATTAAAAATGTATATATATATATTTAATTTTTTTTGGAAGAAGCTAATCTTTTTATTTAACAATGATGCATTAAATTGATTTAAAATTATAATAAAGACATTGGCAATGTTACAGAAGATTTATATTTCAAGCAAATGCTGTTCTTTGAACTTTCTATTCATCCAAGAATCCTAAAACTATAAATTACAATATTACATTTTAACATTTTTAAATAGTAAAAATACTGTTTCAGCTGTACATAATTAAATGAGCTGTTTTCAGTAGGGTGAGGATGTTTATAACATTTACAATATGTGTACATAATACAACAAACTGTTCAAAAGATACAAGAAAATTTGTTTTTTCCTTCATGTGACCCATTTAAAGCAATAGTTCTGCTAAAAATGAACATAAAATTGAATAATGGCTGAAGAACACTTAGAATACACTGCCTGAACTACTTTTATAACATTTTTATGGTTATTTTTAAGGTTTACAGTGTCTGTTTTCATTGTATGGTCAAGATCAGCATGAACATCTTCTTTTGTGCTCTGCAGAAGAAAGCAATTCACAAGGGTGAGGATGAGTAAATCTGTCATTTTTGGTCATACTTTTTTGCATGATTTGGACATGTTGGAAACATATATCTTTGTTCTTAGATAACAGACAAGCACACAGTCATGGTTTAATGCTTCCTCCTCGTTCAGGTGAAACCGCTGCTTCATAACCAGTACACCAGATGGGGAAACACAATAGTGTTTTTAGCTATTATCATGCTGAAAGAGGCAGAACTCATATGAGTGCCGGAGCAAAATGAGGTTTTATTAGGCAGATGCTTTGTGCTTCAGGGAGGAAAGAATAACATGCACTTACTGACCAATTTTAGACTTCGAAATAGCAAAAACTGCCAGATATTACAAATATATTTATGTAGTACAACATCGGCCCAGACCAGAAAAAAAAAACAGATAATTGGTGTTTGTTAAGACCAATTTATCATTACCATTACCATTACGTACTTACAATTAGAGACTTGAACAAACCACTAAGTTCTCAAATCATGTGGAATCATTACTGGGGAAGTGTTCAGTATTACTTTTTGAGTTTTCAGCTGACACACAAAACAGGCAAAAAAAAAAAAAACAAAACAACCCAAAACAAAACAAAACAAAACAAAACAAAAAAACAATCCTATAGTTTTACCATTCATGTCCACAGCATTTTACACAAACCTTATTCTATTAAAAATACTTCATGTGATGATTTATTTATTTAATTTTATTTTAAGAGTTTGTGCAGTTGTTTGCATAGTTATATAAATTGTCAAGTAATTTATTAATATTATTTCATTACTAATTATTATTTAATATTATGTAATTTATTTGATTTTATTTAAAGTGTGTGCATTTTTACACGTTTGCATAAGTAGTTATACAGGTTACTTAAAAAAATGTATACATGGTTTAAATAATATTTTCTTGATTTCCTTATTAATTAATAATATTAAGTAATTTATGTTTTTAATTTTGTTTTAAGAGTGTGTGCATTTTTACGTTTATATAGCTGCTTAAATTATTAATGTATTCATTTTATTATTATTACTACTTGATATTATTAAGTAATTTATTTATTTTATTTTAAATAATATTTTCTTGATTTCATTATTAATTAATATTAAGCAGTTTTTTAAATTTTGTTTTAAGAGTATGTGCATTTTTACGTTTATATAGCTACTTAAATTATTAATGTATTCATTTTATTATTATTACTACTTGATATTAAGTAATTTATTTATTTTATTTTATATAATATTTTCTTCATTTTATTATTAATTACTTAATAATATTAAGTTATTTGTTTTTAATTTTGTTTTAGGAGTATGTTCCTTTTTACATGTTTATACTTAAATTATTAAATAATGTATTCATTTTATTATTATTACTACTTGATATTACTAATTAATTTATTTTATTTTAAATAATATTTTCTTTGTTTCATTATTAATTACTTAATATTAAGCAATTTTTTTATTTAGTTTTAAGAGTATGTGCATTTTTACATGTTTATATAGCTACTTATATTATTAATGTATTCATTTTATTATTACTACTACTTAATATTATTAAGTTAATTATTTATTTTATTTTAAGGTGTACATTTTTGCATGTTTGTATAGTTATCTATATTTTAAAATAATTTATTAATATACATTTATAAATATGAATATTATTAAGAAATATTAATATTAAGTAAGATATTAAGTTTAATTTAAAACATTTCTGTAATCATTTTTCAGAGCAAATCAATTGCATTTATATAAAACATATTTTATTATTCATTTTATTAAAACTGAATCATTTTTCTGTGTCTGTGAATTATCCCCCCATTACACCACGTTATTTATCTCAAAATTTAATTTTATATGAAATAATGAAGAGGAAGCGACATCATTTGAGTCTTCAGAGGTTCAGAAGTTGCTACGTTCAGTACCAACATTCACCCTGTCACATTACATTCATATGAATTTTTATTTTTAATGCTGGTTTTTGTATTTCTAGAAATGGAGAAATACAGCAGTAGGTATTTAAGTTTAAAATTTTCCACCTGTCTAAATTTTAAAATATCTCAACATATGTAATCATTTATCTTGATATGGCACAATGCAAATTATTCACACAAAGAAATCCTTTATTTGATAGATGTTTAGAATCTTTAAAACAATTTACTTATAAGAAAAGTCAGGCATTCCATAAAATGACTCTCTAGTGCTCATTGAGGAAAAGTTTTGTTAAAACTGTTTGTAAATCTGTTTGCCATATTGATTCAGCGTTAGTGTCTAATTAGTAACTGACTGGTATCCGTTCAAGAGAGGAGAAGTGAAAGAAGTCTAAAAATGGATAAACTTCAGAGTCATCTACACTTTGCAAATGCTGCACACTTTACTGCATGTCAATCCTCCTTACAGACCCATCAGCTCGTTCTAATCAGGTATTCCACATGTCAGCTGCACTACATATCAAATAAAACCTCCACATGTGAAGTGAGTTGATGTCCTCAACAGTGATACCCGACAGGTAATGTATGTCCCCTGCCAGCACCCACAGAAAAGCTAATGGGAAAGTCGATGCAGGGACGGGGCGAAAGAGTACTGCTAAATACTCTGATTGATGAAGCCTTTTCCTCAACAGCTGTTTGCCAAATTACCACAGAACTGGAGGAAGCAGAGAAGGGCAGAAGGCACCTGAATGCTGATTATTGCTGATGTTGCAAGACAAGATGGAAACCGGGTCCATCATTTAAGGCTTTGACTCAAAAATGCACCTCAAATATCACATAAAACCACCCATTGCATTTTGTTTCCACATGTTTATGTATTTCATATTGAAATTAGAAGTATTGGCATGACATAACAAAGAACTTTTTTCCTTTACATCACTTGCTTAACAATGGATCCTCTGCAGTGAATGGGTGCCGTCAGAATGAGAGTCCAAACAGCTGATAAAAACATTACAATTATGTTTAATTTTTTAATTAATTTATTTTTAATTAATTATTTACATTTATTTTTCCTTCCATTTATTTTTGCCCTTTCATTTAATATGATTTATTATGATTGGCTAAATATTTATTATGCCTTTTTATTTATTTACTTATGTATTTAAATTTTAAAAAATATTTTATGACCGCACAGACCAATGTTTTATGTATGTATATTCCATTTTGTTTTTTTGTTTTATTTATATATTATTTTTTTTTAAATGTACACTACCAGTCAGAAAAAATTTGAAAAGTAAGATTTTTAATGTTTTCTAAAGAAGTCTCTTCTGCTCACCAAACCTGCAGTTATTTGGTCCAAAGTACAGCAAGCAGTACATTCTGAAATATTTTTACTATTTAAAAAAAATATTTTTCTATTTGGATATATTTTAAATTTTAATTAGGAATTAATATGCTTTATATTGATCAAAAGTGATGATAAAGATCTGTTACAAAATGTTACAAAAGATTTATATTTCAGATAAACGCTGTTCTTCTAAACTTTCTATTCATCAAAGAAACCTGAAAAAAATATATTACTCGGCTGTTCTCAACTTAATAATAATAATAATAAATGTTTTTGAGCAGCAAATCAGAATATTAGAATAATTTCTGAAGGATCATCATGTGACTGGAGTACTGATACTTAAATCATCTTTGAAATTGCAGAAATAAATGAATTAAAAAATATATGTTCAAATAGAAAACAGTTATTTTAAATCAAATGAATGCAGGCTTGATGAAAAAAAAAAAAAACCATTAAAGATCTTACTGTTTCAAAACTTTTTGACTGGTAGTGTTTGTATGTATAAACCGGGGTTAAAAAAGGCATTAGTTTAGGGTTAACACAGTATGAAAAGCCTTATCAACCATTGCACCACATCAGAAAGTAGCTTGTCAGTGAGATACCAGGCAAAAGTATAGACAGATTATGCTATGTCAGCATTTCTGTTTTGATGGAAGCATAAACTGAAAAGACTACCATTGAATGCTATTGTACAATGCATAAACAGGCATAGTCTGATGATGAATGTTGTTAGTGTGGCTGGTGGAGCTGAATTAAATGAAATGTCATGAATGCAAACTCATGGTATCAAAGTAATTGCAAATTTAGCCTGCTTTACTCCACCTATTTTACGGATTTATCGTCTGTGTCATTTAATGTATATTTGGCATTTGTTTCCTTTCACAGCTGAACCTGCCATGATAATGAAACCTGAGCGCATAATGGAACATTGAAAGAGCCAATCTGTATGGTAATTCCCTCTTAACATACACACACACACACACACACACACACACACAAGCGCTCGACTTCATGCTTTCCTTGTCCCTTCGGACAGCTGGTTTCTCCGCTCACGTGTAAAATCTGTTGAGTGGAGTTAATAGTCGCTATCAGAGAGCAGCGCTTCTTTAATTCCCTGAGAGGCGATGCATTACAGACTGCTATTGAACACTTAACACACTTTCAGTAAGAGCTTCAGCTCCGTGGAATCAGCAAAAAAGTCATTTAGAATGAAGATGGGTTATTATAGTTATACATTAATTTAGCAGTCTTTTCGAATTACATTTGGGTTTCGTTTTACAGATTTGGGGAAATTTAACATCACTTGATCACCAGTGGATCCTCTGCAGTGAATGGGTGCCGTTAGAATGAGAGTCCAAACAGCTGATAAAAAATAATCCACACGTAATCCACACCACTCCAGTCCATCAATTAATGTCTTGTGAAGTGAAAAGCTGCATGTTTGTAAGAAACAAATCCATTTTAACTTCAAACCACTGCTTCCTGCTAAAATATGAACCCTCTATCCATAATAATGTTGTCTTGTCTGAATCAGCTTTTCGCTCCACAAGATCTTAGTTTGTTGGACTGGAGGGGTGTGGATTAGTTGTGGATTTCTGTGATGTTTTTATCAGCTGTTTGGACTCTCATTCTGACGGCACCCATTCACTGCAGAGGATCCATTGCTGAGCAAGTGATGCAATGCTACATTTCTCCAAATCTGATGAAGAAACAAACTAATCTGCTTCTAGGATTAACACACTTTTAGTGAGAGCTTCAGCTCTGTGGAATCAGCCATAAAGTCATTTTGAATGAAGATGGGTTAGTGTAGTCTTACATTTTCAAATGTGTTTTTCATTTAGTAGTATTTTCGAATTACATTACATTTGGGTTTAGTTTCAAAGATTTGAGGAAATGCAGCATCACTTGATCACCAATGAATCCTCTGCAGTAAATGGGTGCCGTCAGAATGAAAGTCCAAACAGCTGATAAAAAACATCACAATAATCCACAAGTAACCAACACCACTCCAGTCCATCAGTTAATGTCTTGTGAAGTGAAAAGCTGCATGTTTGTAGGAAACAAATTCATTATTAAGATGTTTTTTAACTTGAAACCATTGCTTCCTGCTAAAATATGAATCTTCTGTCCATAATAAAGTCATCTGGTCTGAATCAACTGAAAAATCTGCACAGATCAAGCACCGTTTACAAGCAAAAACAGTCTAAAACAGCTCTAAACAAATATGTCAGTGGATTTTGATGTGAGAGGACAACAAGGATGGACTTTTTCACCAAAGGATGCATTATTATTGAATATGGACTCCAGAAGTGATGGTTTAAAGTTAAAATATCTCAATGATGGATTTGTTTCTTACAAACACACAGCTTTTTACTTCACAAGATGTTAATTATTACTAGAGAGTTAATTGTTACTAGAGAGGTGTGGATTAGTTGTGGGTTTTTGTGATGTTTTTATCAGCTGTTTGGACTCTCATTCTGATGGCACCCATTCACTTCAGAGGATCCATTGCTGAGCAAGTGATGCAATGCTACATTTCTCCAAATTTGATGAAGAAACAAACTTATTCCTGTCTAGAATGGCTTGAGGGTACATACGTTTTCAGCAAACTTTCATGTTATTTCTTTAAGTCTGCCACTTTGATTGTTTCTGTTTGCTGTTACAAACTAAGGGACACATTGAAATTAGATTTTGTTTATCATTTCCTCAAATATAATTTATTTCAGCATCTTTTTTCCGTTCTTCAGAACCTCAAAGGTTCAACCTTTGACAAATTGACTGACACGAGTTTCCATCACTTAAATTCTACATTTCTCATCTCTGTATTTTTCCCCCTGAATACAGCACAACATGCCTCACCAGAAAGATTTGCATTTCTTTGATGGATGGCCTGTGTTTCAGCAAAGCGATGTTCTGTGCACACCAGCCTCGGGCGCAGCACATTAGGACGGAGCACGAGTTGATGAACTGTGTATGAATATGCATGCGCAGTCAGGATGCCACAGCAGCTGCGCATAAACAACATTTGCCAAGCTTTGGCGATAGCAGATATTCCTCTTGATGTCCTGCAAAGTGAGGTGAGGTGGATTCATGTATGGACGGTGAGAGATGGGAAAAGGTTAGTGAGCAACATGTTGTTTTGATCCTGGAATTAGTTTTTTTTTTTGTTGACTATGAATTTGCTTGCGTGAGAAATTCATACAGCAGCTCTTTATTACAAAGGCCTTACGCAGCTAAATCAACATATAGTATCAGGGTTGTGCTCAGGAAATAAAGCCATTTATGACCAAGCACCACATATTTTTAACTCCAAAACAGCATATTTGGAATTCAGGATTTTCGTTTAATTTAAATAGAATTGATTCAGTTCTGGAAGCATTAATAATACTAACATTAATAATAACCATGGCATTTCTCTTTTAAAAGATGCAAAGCAAAAGGGGAACCACACTACAAAATGTACAATCAATATTATTTTTCTTTGCCAGTCATAATATTATTGCTTTGTTAAAAAATAATTTCTGTAAAATTATTCATTTTTGATAAATCAAACTATTGGCAAAGTCAGTACGAACATAAATATTCATATAACATTCTGATGAGTTTGAAATTCGGATAAACACAGATATATTAACTTAACCCATAACCCTGACCATTGATTAACCAGCTGGTTGAAATAACCCAATAAACATTAAGAATAACCCAACAAGCTATCTAATATGTTTAATATTGGGTACTGTAAACAACCCAACGTTTTTTAGATTGTAGAAAAATATCATTTAATTCATCTGTTTCCTGATAGCTAAATTTCACACAAGCTAAATGAAGAAAAATTCACTGGCTCTAAACTCTCTTTTCTTTATTCAGAGTTGATAAGTATATAGAAATTATCCAAACCTCAGTTAATCCTAAAGCAATCAAAACAGTGTCTCTATATTCATCCTATATGTCTTCTAAAGGTGTAAATGCCAACACATTTGTAGCCTGTCTTTCCTAGAAAAAAGATTCGCGATACGCGCTCCCAAACTGAATCAAAATATTTGTGAACTCGCTCCAAAATCCTGAAGTCACAATCTGAATCAAAAGATTTACTAATCCCAGTTCTGATCTGAATGAAGTGATTTGTGAAACGTGCTCCGTAATTCAGTCTGAATAATAAATGTAGCAAAGTGCGGTTCGCGAATCATTCAATTTGTGCACCCGCTCCGAAGTTCCGATCTAAATCAAATGATTCGTGAACCTGCTCCAAAGTCCTGATCTGAATAATGATTCGCAATTCAAAATCAATTCGCGATGGTTTAACTAATTCAGAGTTTTGAAAAGCTCCATCTGACCCATCACTGTATTCAAAAAACTGTTAATTTCAATTAACTGAAAAAAGTAAAAAAAAGTATGATGTTTACAAATAAAATATCCATATTTCCATTCTGCACTGCTTTCCATGTTGAAGACATGCATGTTAGTGTATTATGATCAAGTTTGTAGCTTAATTAACTATATTTTAAATTGTTTGATCATTACAGTTCAGTTGGTGACAGTTCAATAGGAAAACAATTGAAAGCATCGTCACCTCATACCATTGAAGTAAATCAGTATTTATCAGTATATATTTTAATAGGTATTTGAGAAATTATTGTTGTATCTGATTGTGTTAGTCTACAGCTAGTCTAGAGTGATAGCCCGTGTAAAAAAGAGCAAAGATTATGAACACAAAACCGGTAAAATGTGTTAAAAAAAAGTTATTCAGAATGATTCCCTGACACATGATTCCGTTATAGTCTGTTGTGTTTCAGTACTTATGAATCATGATCTTGTGTTTGTCAGATGTACAGTGCTGTCTATTCATTATGGTTTATGAGTGTCTCTCCTCTTCTGCTCTGCAGTATCTGCTCATGGATTACTACATTGGTGGAGATCTGCTGATGTTTCTGAGTACGTTTGGTGATGATATCCCAAAGGATATTTAAATAAAATTTTAAATAGTCACTTTAAATAATATTTCTATGTCCACTATCCTGATAATAACAGAATTCATGAGGATACGCACAGGCCTCAATTGGGAGCCTTTCCTGAGAATGACCCGTCCAATTATTTAGTCTAACTGTTGGTCCTGGTCAGTGGGAAAAATAGCCTGATGCGATTGGCTGATGAGCTATTCTGGGTCAGTGGCTGGAGAGATAGCAGGACGTGATGTGTGTAATGATGATGTATGATTTTGGGGTCTGTTGGCTGATTGGCGTCCTGCTGTCAGCACACATGACAGGCTGTGCTTCCTGTTCACGTGTGCCCTTAACACCCTTAACACCAGCCACACGCTGAGTTATTTCTGCAGAATAATGACTAGTAGCAAGAAAGTTTACAGACTTGCCATCTGTCATTTTTCAGGAGTTTGTCTGTTACACTGATGTGGGTTTACATGCATGAGAGTATATGTGGGATATTTTGGTCTTTCTGGGTCCATTTCAGTGTGACTAATTGATTTAATTATAATGGTGGAAACATTTGCAAACATCTGTCTTCACCAAAACATGTTTCTGGCAAGAGTCCATTAGACAGGTGCTACATGGATCCCAGATGGAATGTTTAGTGCAAAACAACAGGATCAAATGAGTGAACACATGCTGCTGCACAAACACATACTGTACAGCAGCTTTCAGTAATGTACAATAGAAAACATGTTAAAATGCATCAGAAATATTGCAAACATAGCAGTGTAAACTAGATACACTTGTCAAAAATTAACTTTGATGTTGGCTTGTGGAAGCCTATTTTGAAAGATCAAAATTTAAAGACAAAGAGATTTGATTTGTTGCTAGGGTGTTGCTATGCAGCTGCTTAGGTATTCAAGCTGACTACTTCAACTGTTTTGCTAGTGTGTTCTGGGTGGTTGCTAGGCAGTGTTCCTGGGATCCTGGGATGCTGTTTGCCACTTTTTCTTGGGTAACTTGTAGTTAAGCTGACTGCTTAATCTGTAGCTTTGCTTGGGAGATGCTAAGCAGGTGCTGTAGTGTTCTGTGTTGCTAAGGTGTTGCTATGCGGTTGCTATGGTGTTCCAGGTCGTTGCTAGGGTATTGCTGTGGTCACCAGGGTGTTCTGAGTGGTTCCTAAGGAGTCCTGGAATGTTGTTTGCTACTTTTTTAGTAACTTGTAGTGAAGATGACTACTTTAACTGCTTTACTAGGGTGTTACTGTGCAGTTGCTAGGGTGTTGCTATGCAGTTGCTAGGGTTTTCTGGGTCATTGCTAGGGTGTTGCTATGCGGTTGCTAGGTTGTCTTGGGATGTTGTTTGCTACTTTTTCTTGGGTAACTTGTAGTTAAGCTGACTGCTTAATCTGTAGCTTTTCTTGGGAGTTGCTAAGCAGGTGCTGTAGTGTTCTATGTTGCTAAGGTGTTGCTATGTGGTTGCAAAGGTGTTCTGGGTGGTTGTTGGAGAAGAATGATGTTTTCTACTTTTTAGTATCATGTAGTGATGATGACTACTTTTACTACTTTACTAGGGTGTTACTATGCAGTTGCTAGGGTTTTCTGGGTCATTGCTAGGGTGTTGCTATGCGGTTGCTAGGTTGTCTTGGGATGTTGTTTGCTACTTTTTGTTGGTAACTTGTAGTGAAGCTAACTACTAATTTGTAGCTTTGCTAGGGTGTTGCTATGCAGTTGTTACAGTGTTCCAGGTCGTTGCTAGGGTATTGCTATGTGGTCACTAGGGTGTTCTGGTTACTAGGGAATCCTGCAATGCTGTTTGCTACTTTTTTAGTAATTTGTAGACTTTAACTGCTTTGACCTATTTTAACTGCTTTGCTAGGGTGTTTCAGTTGCTAGGTTGTTCTGAGTCATTGCTAGGGTGTTGCTATGCGGTTGCTAGGGTGTCCTAACATGTTGTTTGCTCAATTTTACTTTGGTAACGTAGTGAATCTGACTATTTAATCTGTATTTTGGTAGGGTGTTGCTAGTCAGTTCCTGCAGTGTTCTAGGTTGCTAGGGTGTTGCTATGCAGTCACTAGGGTGCTGGTCACTCTGGATGGTTGCTAGGAAGACCTGGGATGCTGTATTCTAAGTTTTGTTAGTAACTTTTAGTGAAGCTGACTACTTAAACTGCTTTATTAGGGTGTTGCTATGCCGTGACTGTGATGATTGGGCGGTTGCTAGGAAGTTCCTAGGGTGTTCTTAGTCATTCCTAGAGAGTCAGGAAGGTGTCCTGGGATGTTTGTGTTAGTAACCTGTAGTGAAGCCAAATATTTTCTTCAAATGCTTTGCTAGGGTGTTGCTGTACAGTGCTCAGGGTGGTTGCTAGGGTGTTCTGGGTGGCTTCCGTAGTGTTCTGGGTTGCTGCTCGCTATTTTTGTTAGTAACTTGTAGCGAAGCTACTTCAACTGTTTTGCTGTGATATTGCTACGCAGTTGCTGTGGTGTTCTGTGTGGTTGCAAGGGTGTTGCTATGTGGTTGTTAGGGTGTTCTGTTATGTTGTTTGTTAAGTTTAGTGAAGCTGACAACTTACTTTAACTGTAACATGTCAAGCTACTTAAGCTGCTCATGTAAAGCGGATTGGGTAATAATTCCTCTGTGCAAGGTATTTCCCTCCAGTGAAGATGAGCCGAATGCAGATGATCTATGTGTCATCCCTTCATGTTCTCCATAGCCCTTTCTGTTTTTTAATCTCCATCCTTTTTGTTTTTGACAGCACATAGGATGACTTTTCATTTCCATACGCTGACACAAATCTTCCTCTTACTGGAATGAGGGAGAACGCATTTGTATCTAGCCTGTGATGCCGTCGATGCATTAGAAAGAGTTATTTCTTCATCTTGTTTTTGTTTTGCCTTGGGAAGTATACGGAAGTACAATAAAAAAGTCATTTTGGATCCCCTGGAAACATTAATTGGATTTTAAGTAATAAAGAAGCTCTCACACATACAGATTCGTCTCTCAAGCAGAGTTAGGACTGAGAGACGGACTGTGCCGCATCCATCACTGACTGATGAAAGTGAGTGATGCTGACAGATGACAGAATCCTTCAGATCCAGAGATGACATTAAAATTGTGTGAGAAAAGCTCAAAGGTTAACATCACTTACTGTTCTTGTTTGTCATCGATAAGCTTAACCAGATGTGATGTGTTCGTCTAGCTGTTCTTATTTACCACTGGGGACTAGTCATTATTTGTTTGAAATGTATGGGACGATTATGAATAAATGTGGCGTGCGTTTTCTTTGTGTGTCTCTGCAGATCCTTCTGAGGAAAAACCAGCAGCTCAAGTTTATTTTCAACGAGATCCCTCATCATTTCAGTCTGATCTGAACCGTTTAAGTTGCACTAAATGATTTATGAATCTGTCACGTTGTGATGCGACTTTTACTTTGGAGCAGCGTGAACTATATTGGATCCAAAAGCGAACCTGCAGCATTTAAGTGCTGCTTCTCATTTCACATGCAAATTCACATACATTTATATGTTTCACAAGCAGAAAAGTCAACTCATTTAATTGCGAAGGTCAGGAGAGAGTTTAAGAAGGTCATGCAAACTAATTATGATGATGTTATAATGTTTTAATGCAAAACTTGACTAACAATAATGTAGTCGGTGGACTGCATTGAGAAAATTAAATGCAATATTGACATGACCCCTAAAATACAAATAGTCAATATTTCTTAATCCTGTAAAGCCTGACATTCGAAATAATAGTCCGAAAAAATCTATTTTTTAAAAAAAAACAAAACAGTTTATTGAACCTTGAAAAAAAAAATGTAAAAAAAAGTTTTTTGGATGTGTTTTTGTTCAGTGTCACATTTGATACATCAGACTCGTATAGTGTGATATAGTGAGAATATGGAGGAGAAACACCTTTTATTCAGAGGCTCAAACTGAGCAAAAATATGAAATTTGGTGCAGATGCTGATATTTATATAGGCCAAAAATGTGAAATTAATGCTTGTAAATCAGTGACATATATATGCATGTATAACAGATACTTGCATATACTGCGTATAAATATCAGTCGTCAATCTGTATCTCCCAAAAATATGTTTTAATAAGATGATATTTTAATGCTTAGTTTTATGATCAAAACACAATGATAATTGAGAGATAAATGTTCCTCACAAGCCTGATGATCATATTTGATTCTCACATTTCAACATGATTTTTCTAAAAAATGATGCAAGGATAGTCGTGTAAACCTGAGATGCTTCTGTAAGTGTTCATTTTAAAATATTACTAAAAATAAGAAAATTATGTCATATTATATTATTATGATATTCTTACATTTACTTTATAAAAATCAGTAAATATTTCACAGCAAATCGACATGTGAAGCATGAACTGAAGGTGGATGTTTTTACAATTATACTAAAAGACCTTTTACTTGCAACAAAAGTCAAAACTATCAATCAGATGTTTAAAAGCATGTATAAGATTGTGTGCAACAGGTTTTGCAATAAAAGTTTGATCACATTGATCATTTAAAAGCCTTAGAAATTTGCATATCAAATACTATATATGGTTAATCATGCATGCACAAAGCATGACTGCTCTTCTTGATGTACATGACGAAGAGATCCCGAGGCAAGAATAATTCATTTGATGCGCAGATGAGTGTAAAAAGAGGTGACAGAATGCTTTACAGCATCTTTTCAACATATTATGTGCGTATGTGTGTGTGTCTCTCAGACAATGGAGGCTGTGTGACCTACATCAGTTGCCTAAACAATAAATGAACTCTATTCACTCTAATCTGCTCTGCCTCAGTGTAGTACAGACTTCATCTCCTGCTGATAAAGTATTGTTGGTTATAAGCAGCTCATTTTAATTAGCCACAATTAAATCAAATGAGCATTAATGTACCATCCGCAGCGCTTGGTCAAACACTTCACATAAACCAGTTTAAACACCACTGAGGCCGAACCAGGTGCAGCTACAGAAGGTTGTAAAAGAAAATGTTATTTACAGACTCCACACATGTTCCAGAGGAGTAATTCAATTAAACACATATTTATTCAACAGGTGAACTGTGCTTTTAAAATCTTTCCCTCACAATTAAAAAAATGGCTAGGAAAAAATGGAGAAACGTGAGCCATACAGTATCTAGACACCAGAAAATCTGATAAATATTGTGTCATTATGTGTAATGCCTTTTTTTTTACACTTTTGACTTGTGTTTCCAGAATTGTCCTGGAGTCTTGCCCATCTGTAGTTCCTTCAGTCTTCAGCTCCTGTTCTTCTGGATGAAATCTGTGTGTCGTATTGCTGAGAATGCAGGAGGTTTGAATGATGTGGCTTTTGTGCCGCAGGCAACTGAAAACGAACAGCATTTGTCACAAGGTACCGATGCACATAAACAACCACAAGCACTGCAGAGTTTTCGTTCCTGGTCAGTGATGAAAAGAAACCCTTTGTTTTATTTTATTTACTGACAGTTTTTTTTAACATAGTAGAGTAGCAGTTGAGTTGCAAGTTTTTGTTTGACTGAAAACAGAGTCAAAACATTCACTTCTATTGCAATATGCTTTTGCACAAACATAAAGAACCTACTCAGATGTGATATCACTATTTGCAATTGCATACATATTTCAAGAGGTATATTTGGTGTTGTTTTCTAAGGCACTACAGACAGAAAACATTGTTTCTCGTGCGCTGGTCAATTTTGAGATTTGTATGTTTCAGACTAGTGGAAAGAAAAAATCCAATATACACTTTTTTGCACTTCACCTGTTTGTGTCTGTAGATTTCAATTATAATGCATAGCTTTAAAGGCTGTTTTTCCTCATGCACTTTAGTAGCACTTTACGGATTTTTTTTCCTATGTATATTCTGAAGCTTTTTATAAAGAGGGTTGTTCATATAACATTCACCTGATTTTATTTAAAAAAAAAAAAAATCCTAAGGATATTTATTCTCCTCTGTCAGCAAAATGAAACAAGATTTTTTAATCTGGCTTTATTCAGTGTTCAGACTTCTGTTCTGGAAATGTATGCAAATGAGTGCATATTTAAGTAGATAATTCCTCATTTGCATATTTAAACATAACATTTCAGAAAACCTGTAATACAAAAAAGTGCTTGCAATTCCTAATGCAATCAGTTAACTGGAGGAGTATGGTGATCTCTACACTCTAAAATATGCTGGGTTAAAAACGAGCCAACTTGGGTTATTTGGCGAGGTGCGCTGGGTAAATATTGGACAAAACACATGCTTGGTTATTTTGACCCAGCTGGTTGGATTAAATGTTTTTCAAGTCAACTGTTTTTTAAAAATGATTATATTGCTGGTTTAAAATGGACTGAACTTGCGACAGCAATAATCAAAAGACGAACATTTATTGTTATGCAAGAACACATGGACAAAATACAAGACGAATTGATTTTATTTGGGTGAATACAGCATAGTTTACAATATTACATACATTTAAACATGTTTAACAAGCATTTTAGACATAAAAAATGTAACATTTAAAAGTAGAATTTTAATTTTAGTGTATTCAGCTGTTCTCTGTAATCGCTTTTTACCGAAATAGCACTCATTCTCATGCTGGTGTGTCGCCGAAATCTGAGCCGATAAAGGGTTGCTGTTTGCCGGGTTAACAAACAGAACTGACATTAGAGAACATATTTTAACATTAAACTCATTAATGAATAAAATCCATTTATTTTATGCAAGGCAAAAGGCGTTTCCATCTTGCGAAACAACCGCTGCTGACAGAGCTGACTGACATCTCATCCTTATGTTGTGTTACAGCACAGTAAAGACTTTATAAATGCAATAAAATGTAAACAAACCTGTATTTTGTGGAACAAATGCACCAAATCGGAGAACCACTCTCTCCTGTAGAGGACTCAAAAAGCCTGAGCTCTCCCTGACTGTAACTCAGCAGCTGGGTTGTTTCGTCAGAGACAGGTTTAACCCAGTGGTTGGGTAGAAAAAAAAATAACATAACGTTAAAAATGTCCCAGCAACTTAGTTACAGAAAGACTACACAGCACCTGGGTAAAAAAATATTAAAAATAACCAAATAAAATGACCCAGTGGGTTGAACCCTGCATTTGCGTTAAAAAACAAAAATAACCCAGCATTTTTTAGAGTGTATTAGTTAAAAATTCACCTTATCTAGCACCCAGAAATATATAGAGACCAGAATATGGTAGACATTTAGGCTTGAGCTCTTTTGACTAGAAAATAACCATCTTGCAAATACAAAAACAACTTGGCAGTCACCGAACAAGCACTTTAGTATCTGCATAAGCTGCATTATCTAGTTTTGCAGCACTTGCGTTTTCAAAAAAATGTCTTGTTTAGAGCTTGCCGTGATATCAGGAATTAAAACATCTTCTTGTACCACAGTGTTCTCATTAATCAAGCCAAACATTTCAGCAGAGCCTGTATGTGGTGATGGATTTGTTTGTTCATTACTTACAAGTTACACTCCTTCATTAGCGTTATGTTTGTGTCTGCATATTGTGCTCTTGTGTTGTCTTGTTTATCCACCTCATTCTTTTAAAGGAATTGTTCACCCAAAAATGAATATTTGCTAAAAAAAATGTAATCATCCTCGGACTATCCAAGATGTAGATGAGTTTCTTCATCAGATTTGGAGAAATGTAGCATTACATCACTTGCTCACCAGTGGATCCTCTGTAGTGAATGGGTGCCGTCAGAATGAGAATCCAAACAGCTGATAAAAACATCACAATAATCTATAAGTAATCCACACCACTCCAGTCCATCAGTTAATGTCTTGTGAAGCTAAAAGTTGTGTGTTTGTAGGAAACATATCCAACATTATGACTAAATAAAACCTCAACTTGTAAAATACATGTCTTCTATCCACAATATTGCTTCCTCCAAGTCATCTTTTTTGAGTCAGGAGAGAAATCTACACAGATCAAGCACTGTTTACAAGTCAAAACGGTAAAAAACAGCTCTAAACAAAAATGTAGGTGGATTTTGATGTGAGAGACAACAGGAGCAGGGCTCTACAGTGTGGCTGACCCAATCAGCATATTTGTGTTTGCGCTGAGGGGAGCTTCAAAGGTTTCTACGTGTTTTTGCAACGTTGAGTAATGTATTACAGACATATCTCACCAATCCTTTCATAAAGTGTAGAGAGAGTGTAAATAAGAGATTCATTGTGCAGTGTAGGGAGCTTTGTTGATTATAATGTAACTTTGTGAGATCGTAATGAACTAAGAAGAGTGACAGCTTTTAATGACTTTTAAGGGAGATTGTAAATGAGATATTGATTTAATACAACAGTCAAATAAACAAGAAGTTAATATTAACTGACTTACATTGTCTGACTGTAACACTATTGCCTGATTTAGTTCTATTTTGTCATCAAAAACAGTTTGAAACAAATCACAACTGAGCCGCTGCGCATCTCCATTTAAACACAGCCGTGTTTCGTTTATGAATGAACGTGCATTTTTAAACTAATCTAGTGAGTCAATGATTCAATTTCCTATTCGTAAAGACAGTCACTTGTTTTATTCCTGAACGAATCAGCTGTTTAAACGAATCAAATGAATGAATGAATGATTCCGTTATTAAATCAGTGACTTGCCGCCACCTACTGGCAGATTTAGTTTCATTTTTAAAATATCTTTACAGTTATTTAAATCATTTAATATTTCTATATTCAAAATGTTATGTTTAACACATTAATCTCAACATGAATTGAATTTGAGCCTGAGCATCATGAAACATATGAAAATTCACCTGCAAGTCACTTTTGTGTTCTTCTGTGCCATCTCTGTACAAATGAATTTTGTTAATACTGATTTCATTTGATTGGTAATTTATTCTTATTCTACCTGTTATTATTCTGTTGTTTTAACTAGAAATTTTAAAAAGCTTAAAAATATAATTTTTTTAAAAATTTGACATAAAAGATGACATACTTTTAATAAGGTTAGAGAAAAATGCAATTACAAAGGTAAAGACAAAATTCCCCTGTAAATCACTTTAAGGAGTCAAATATCACCTCGTAATGGGAAGGCTAATTTTTGATCAGATATTTTTTTTGATTAGATTAGAAGTTGCTCCTGAAATATGGCTGTGCTCCTAAATTTTTTTATGTTAGGAGCACAAGTGCTCCTTAAAAGAAAAGTAAGAGTAGAGCCCTGAGGAGATAGATTTTTTTTACTGGAGGAAGCATTAATATTGATTATGGACTTGTACAAAAAAACGTTACTTGTACAAAAAAAAAGTTTAAATACTTAAATAATGGATTTGTTTCTTATTAACACACAGTTTTTCACTTCACAGGTTGTTAACTGATAGACTGCTGTGTTTTGGATTACTTGTGGATTATTGTGATGTTTTTATCAGCTGTTTGGTCTCTCATTCTGACGGCACCCATTCACTATAGAGGATCCATTGGTGAGCAAGTGATGTAATGCTACATTTCTCCAAATCTGATGAAGAAACAAACTCATCTACAACACAAAATATGAAGTCAAGATTCACCATAAACAAAAAAGTGCTGCTACTTCAGACTGAAGTGTGTAATTTCTTCTAGCAGCATCAAAGAGATTGCAAAAAGAATGCGAACGTTGAACTATGCCGTTTAATCTAAGAGATAAATGTTTGAAAGTGCCACAGTTACATTTTTCACAAAGTCAAACATGACTCACTGTTATCTCTGAATGTTAAATAATAGAGAGAGTATTTTAACATCTCATTTGAACTCCCCTCATATATTGAGGTCCTCAAAAGCTTGCAGTTGCGACTGACTGTTTAATTGCATATCAGATTCAAAAGCTTTTCTGTATGCGCAAAATTACTTCTTACATTCCAGTATATCGTAAGATTCTCCTTCATCTGTTGTTGTAGTCGATCTGTCGAGTTTAATCAAAAGCAGATGGACGTTTCTCTCTCATGGACATTATTTCGGCACATGTGAGGTGTCTAGTTTCTGTCTCAGTTGAAATATTGATGGCGTCTAGTTGAAACCGGTGGGCGGTGAGAGGCATAGAGCAGGTATTGATCGGTGTGTGTTAATGCTTTAATGAGAAGACATGCTGGATGACTTTTAGATCTGGTATTGAAATTGTAGTGGAATTGAGTTCTGTGACTTCATACGTTAAACTTGAATAATCACACTACAGATAAAGCTACTAAAGATTAAATAACTGAATAAATTATATATTGTTATAAATTATAGCCTTAGACCAAAAATGTATGAATAATAAATAAATATAATGATTATAATCACCATTAAACGAGTAGAAATTAAGAAATAAATTATTTTCTTATTATATAATCGTTAGAAAAAATATTTACATTTTAAATATTTAACTCTCTAGATAATCTGTTCTATTTTTAGATTGTTTAATGAATAATAAATAATTCTAATCATCATTTTAAACAAGTGAAAAATTATAAATTGTGTTCTTATAATCTAATAATTATTTGAATTTAATGTAATTGTCTTTTTAGTGAATAATAAATAAATATAAAGATTATAATCACCATTATATACAAGTAAAACATTTATAAATTATATTTTTTAACATTTGACTTTATGAACATTATGAATCTTATATCATCATTATAAACAAGTAACAATTAATAAATTATATTCTTATAATCTAATAAATAGAATGCTGTTAGTTTTGTTTAATTTAGTGTAATTATCTATTCTAGGCATGCCTAAATAAAATATATACATAAATAAAAATGAATAAAAAATTATACTTATTTTTTTATTTATTTATTTTTATTTACTTTTGTTATTTTAAATTTAATTTTATTATTTAATTATTTAAATAATTTATGATTTTTATTTTATTATTTTTTAAATTTATTTCTTTACAGAATTTACATTTCTAACTAAATTTATTACTTTCTATCAGTGGAATGATTCAACACAAATAAATTATGAAGCCTAAGTTAAGTAAAGACTGATATGAATAAGCTGATTTGATATTTAATATTTGTAAATTTCAAGATCATGAAGTAAATAAATAAGTACATAAATAAATAATCACCATTGTGAACAAGTGAAAATTAATAATTTATATTCTTAATATTCTTCTAATCTAATAAATACAATGCTGTCGAATAAAATGATTCAATTTGTAATGTAAATGTAATTGTCTTTTCTGCTGAACACAGTTTCTAGACCGTGTTTTCATCTGTTTCTCTCAGGATTTCCACTCCTTTTGAACACTGAATTTCTACAAATTTCCCAGTTGTTTGAGATTTAATCGGTAAGGGTTTATTATTTTGAAAAGCACATAAAAGTACATTGCTGCAAGACCAGTTTCATTATATGAGGTGAAAAGTTGCCTTTTTAAATGACCACAATAATTGTTTTCATGCATCTCCAGAAAGAGCAGTGTGAAAGAAATTACAATAATCAGTTAAAGCAGACATACGGTGTATCTATTCCACATGTACAGCAGTAATTAATCTGGATAAATCTTCCATTGTAACGCTACCGCCGGAAAAAACTGTGAAAGGTCTCGGATAACAATAGCTTTGGCAAGAGTTTGCGGTTGTTTTTATTCCTCTAATGCAAATATCATCTTGCGTATGAAAATCTTACCCGCTCTGTTCTTCCTGAACACCTTATTATGCATGAGAGCCTACCATAGGTCAGCTCTAAAAGGCTTTTTATTATGGTAATGGGTGTGTGTGTGTGTGTGTGTGTGTGTGTGGAGGACGGGGTGAATTGAGGCAACAGTATTTCCAGGCTGTGATTCAGGCGAGCTAGTGGTCAACGCGTGACCCATCATGCATCTTTCAGAGGGACTTGTTGAGATGCAGAGGAGGTTATTTATGGTGTTGCTATAGTGTTGCCATGCAACTGCCCCATATTACAACCAAAAGGCTTTGACCGCTGAAAAAATGTATTGACTGCAATTATACAATAAACAAGTAGTGCTTAAATCACATTGTTATGTGTCACTAGGTAATGCAAATTTAAAATAAAGTGAAAGTGCATTGTATATAAACTTTTAGCATTTAAAGATAAAGTTTGCATTTTGCCAATTAAAATGTGCATATTTATGATAGCCTTATTGGCTGTTTTGAATGCAGTGATTCATTATATCTGCCTTATTTCCTCAATATTTGTATGTTATGCAAACAAGCAATGGTTTTCTTTATCTTAATTGATGTATTTCCTTTTTCAGTAAAAATCCTTAAAACAAGATCAGGTAAAGTAAAATATATTTTACATATTTTGTTTGTGTTTCTTAAACAGGAGAAATTTACAGTATGATTTTAATTAATTTTTATTTATGTATATATTTTATTTAGGCATGCATAATTAAATAAAATAAAAAATAATTAAAAATTGTACTTAATTTTTATTTGCATATTATATTTATTATTTATTTGTTAAGGAGTTTTTAAGATTTTTATTTACATTATGTGTGTTATTTAGTATTGTTATTTTACATTTTATTTTATTATTTATTTTTTAAGAATTTTATGTACAGAATATTATACATTTTATTTACTATTGTTATTTTACATTTTATTTTAATAAATCTTATTCTTAAATCTTATTCATAATCTGTCTTTCTTTTTTTTTTTCAAAAAAAAAAAACATCCTTAAAACAAGATCAGACTAAGTAAAATATATTTTAAATATTTTGTTTATGTTTCTTAAACAGGAGAAATTTACAGTTTAATTTTATATTAATTTTTATTTATATATATATTTTATTTAGGCACGCCTAAAAAATTATTACAAATTATACTTAATTTTTATTTACATATTATATTTATTATTTCTTTTTAAGGAGTTTTTAAGATTTTTATTTACATTATGTGTTTTATTAGGTATTATTATTTTACATTTGATTTTATTAAATCTTATTCTTAAGCTATGTCTTTCTTTTTTTCAGTAAAAAAAAACATCCTTAAAACAAGATCAGGTAAAGTAAAATGCATTTTAAATATTACGTTTGTGTTTCTTAAACAGGAGAAATTTACAGTGTATTTTTTTTTATAAATTTTTATTTATGTATATATTTTATTTAGGCACGCCTAAAAAATTATTAAAAACTATACTTAACTTTTATTTACATATTATATTTATTATTTATTTTTAAGGAGTTTTTAAGATTTTTATTTACATTGTGTTTTATTAGGTATTATTATTTTACATTTTATTTTATTATTTATTTTTAAGGTGTTTTTAAGAATTTTACGTACAGAGCATTATATATTTTATTTACTATTGTTATTTAAAATGTTATTTTATTAAATCTAATTCTTAAATCTATCTTATTCTTAATCTATGTCTTTCTTTTTTTCAGTTAAAAAAAAAACATCCTTAAAACAAGATCAGGTAAAGTAAAATGTATTTTTTAATATTTGTTTTCTTAAACAGGAGAAATTTACAGTATAATTTTTAATTATTTTTTATGTATATATTTTATTTAGACATGCCTAAATACATAAAAATTAATTAAAAATTCTACGTATTTTTTATTTGCATATTATATTTATTATTTAATTTTTAGTAGTTTTTAAGATTTTTATTTGCATAATGTATTTTATTTAATATTGTTATTTTATTATTTATTTTTAAAGTGTTTTAAGATTATGTACGTTGTAGATTTTATTTACTGTTGTTTCGTTTTATTTTATTTTATAATATAATTATTATTTTTATTGTAGGTGTTTAACTGACCTATATAATATTTTATTTATTGTAAGGTGTTTTTTTTAAGAATGTTTTTCTTTTATTATCATTTTATTTTTATATAATATGTGTGTATTTTTAAATATTTTGTATTTTACATGATATTTTCTGCTCTAATTTATAAATATATATCCCTAAATTTCTATCAGTGCAATGATTCAACAAAGAAATAAATTATGAAGCCTATGTTAAGTAAAGACTGATATGAATTAGCTGAATAGATATTTAATCTTTGTCAATTTCAAGATCATGAAGTAAATTCTGTGTAAATTGAGACTTTATTTAGATGATTAGAATTTAAGGTCACCATCTTACATAATGAACTACATTTACATTCATCAAATGTTTTTTTTAAATTTGGACATAATTTGCAAATTTGACAACATTTTCTGAAGGTTAAGCAGCTCACTTCCCTAACAGCACTAAAAAAATGTAATTTCAGGTGTGTTTGGTACTCTGTTTAGCATAAGAGCCTTTTATAGTCAAGTCCAGACTACAGTGTTTTCATATGAAGAGGATTTTGCATTGCAGATACGTGAGGAGACAGTATTTGTCTGAACGTCTGATGTAGTTGTGTGTCAGTTAGGGCCGGACGGGCTGCGGAGGGTGAAGCTGAAACTCCATCATGCATCCGCTGTTTGGGCTGTAAAGCATCACTCATCTCTCCCGTCCTCTAGAGTCTCGCGCACATCTCTGACTCAATGGAGGAAAAATGCTAATGCTAGCTACAAACCTTTCCTCTTTCCAGGCTTGAGAAGAGTGTGTGTAGGTGTTTAAAGATATTCTGTGCAAAATTAGAGGTTGAGAATCCAGTGGAGAGCACAGATCACTTTATCAGTGAGACTTTAGCTTAGAGAATCTGCCGTTTATTTAAACGGTATACAGTATATACAGTATTACCTCTTAAACTATTTATAAGATTATTAAAATAAAGCTGAAATAAAATGAAAAATAAATATTAAATTAAAAACTATAACTTGAAAAAAACTTAAAAATTAAAAATGTGGCCTTATAACTGAAATAAAATAAGTTTAAGTACTAAAACTATTAAAACGAAAAAAAAAAAGCTAAAAATGTAATAAAAATAAAAAATTACTAAAATCTAAAAAAAAATTAAAATGAGAAATTTAAATATACAAATAAAAGCTAATGCAAAATACTAATACTACTATCCTTTCGGACAATTTTCACTCACTCTTTTTTATTACAAAAAAGAAAAAAAGAAAGAAAAAAGACTGAAATATCATTTTTTGTTAAAGTACTCAAACATTATTAGTTTTGTTTACAAAAAAATAATAAAAATGTATATTTATACAGTATAATGTAAATTTAATTCAATTCAGTTTAAAGAATTAAACATATTACAAACATATAGACTGCATTTTAAAATCAGTAAACTGCAACATATTATAAACTACATTTTGTAACCCAAAAACTGCAACATTTAAACTATATTTTAAATCAATAAACTGCAAAATATTATAAACTACATTTTTAACCCAAAAACTGCAACATTTTAACTACATTTTAAAATCAACAAACTGCAACATATTATAAACTAGATTTTTAAAATAAAAAACCTGCAACATTTAAACTATATTTTAAAATCGATAAATTGCAACATATTATAAACTACATTTTTAAAACCAAAAAAAGCAACATCATATAAGCTATATTTTAATATCAATAAACTGCAACAAATTATAAACTACATTTTTAAAACCAAAAAACTGTAACATTTAAACTACATTTTAAAATCAATAAACTGCAACATATAACCTGTTTTTAAAACCAAAACTGCAACATTTAAACTATATTTTAAAATCAATAAACTGCAACATATTTTAAACTTTATTTTAAAATTAATAAATTGCAACATATTGTAAACTACATTCTTAAAACCAAAAACGCAACATTTTAACTACATTTTAAAATCAATAAACTGCAACATATTATAAACTAGATTTTTAAAATAAAAAACTGCAACATTTAAACTAGATTTTAAAATCAGTAAACTGCAACATATTATAAATACATTTTTAAAACCAAAAAAATGCAACATATTATAAGCTAGATTTTAATATCAATAAACTGCACCAACTTATAAACTGTTTTTAAAACAAAAACTGAAAAATATTATAAACTACATTTTTAAAACCAAAAAACTGCAACATTTTTACTAGATTTTAAAATCAGTAAACTGCAACATATTATAAACTACATTTTTAAAAATCAGTGAAAATGGCAACATATAAACTAGATTTTCAAATCAACAAACTGCAGCATATTTTAAACTATAAGTGGTCCTCATGCATTATTGCGCCTATGATGCTAGAATGTTATGGGTGGTTGCTAGGGCGTTGCTATGCGGTTGCCAGGGTGAGTGACTGTTAGAGTGTTGTTTTGTCAGAAAGAGCTCAGAAGAGTCTCTGTGATGTTTCTCTCCAGATACTGTGCTGTCATATTTCGGTTTGGGTTTTATTCAAATCACTAACCGTGAGTCTAAACTAGCTTTAGGGAGTAACAAAAAGATTGTCGGTGTGATTCTGGTCTCTCCACATGCAGCGAGAGTCACCACGGGAACAACCTCCTGACAGCGGGACGATCAATTCACCTCAGAATAACGAGTCTCCTCGCGGCTCACTCGAGATTTTCCCCGCTCCAGCTGACACTCGGTATTGGATGAATATTTCATGGGCGCAGAAGAGAAGGTGATGAAAACAATGAATAATGTTAAAGGCCTTTTCCTTGAGGACATGCGTGGGATCTTTTTTAAAAGGGGCGAAAGAAATTAAACTCTTTTTCTTGCAGATAAAGAACAGGCTAACGACGCGTCCACTGGTGCGGAGACGAGCAGACGCTTGCCATTCGTTCTCTATGGGAGGCTCGCGCCGGGGATTGTGGGATTGATCGCGTGGTGAGAATGTCAAGAAAAGTTCACTGATGTTCAACTTTATGCTAACGATGCAGCCGCTGACGTTTGGAAATCTGCTGATGCTGCTGGATTTACTGCTTAAATCACATTGGTATCACTGTAGTTCAATTACAGTTTGCACAGTTTCATTATGACTGGACTGTGGCTGGGATAATAAGAGCGTATTGAATACTAGTTTGCACTTTTCAAAATGAAATTGTAATGCATGTATGTGTCCCTGGACCACAAAACCAGTCATAAGGGTCAGTTTTTTGAAATTGAGATTTATACATCAGCTGAAAGCTGAATAAATAGGCTTTCCATTGATGTATGGTTTGTTTGGATAAGACAATATTTGAATTTCTGGAACCCAGGGGTGCAAAACAAATCAGAATAATAAGAAAATCGCCTTTAAAGTTGTCCAAATAAATATGAAAGACATATTACTAATCAAAAATTAAGTTCTGATATATTTACGGTAGGAAGTTTACAAAATATGTTAATGGTACATGATCTTTACTTAATATCCTAATGATTTTTGGCATAAAAGAAAGAAGAATCTATAATTTTGACCCATACAATGTGTTTTTGGCTATTGCTACAAATATACCCATACTACTTAAGAGTGGTTTTGTGGTCCAGGCTCACATATATCATAAATGTATTGACGATATTGAATGCAGTCATAAGCTACACCTGCTTTACCTCCCTCTGCATTTTATGCAGACATTGTATTTAAATAATGGCTATGATGCTTTACTACCTTTGTATTAATACTGAATTTAAAGGTGATATATCATAAAAATCTGACTTTTTCCATGTTTAAGTGCTATAATCAGGTCCCTGGAGCATCTACAAACCCAGAAAATGTAAAAAAGGAAGATGAGAGCAGTGGATTTATTGATTTATTTACTGTATATTATGCTGCTGGCACACAGATCTAATTTAGACATGTGATTTTTTTTCTCCCCCAGCTGTTTCCCTCCACACAACCAAAAAAAAAACTGACTGTTTCTGTAACTCATGTGTTTTTAACATAAACTTGTGTGTATTTGACAGTTTAAGCGCAATAAGACATGAAAGAGAGCTTAGTTTAGTACTTCAGAAAAACCCTATATCAGAAGTTTAAACTGATATGGCTTTAAAATGCTTGATTTCAGCACGATAGACATGATATTTAAAACCAAACAGATGTTTTTGACATAATATCTGAGGTAGGAGCTGTAAAGGCACAGCTCTTTTCTGAAAAAAGGGTGCGAGGAGCAGCAGCTCATTTGCATTTAAAGAGACATGCATGAAAACAGCATGTTTCTGCTTCCACTCAAAATAGGCATTTTCAAAATTATATAATAAATGATTTGTGAGGTATTTTGAGCTGAAACTTCACAGACACATTCTGGGGACACCTGAGACTTATATATTGTATAAAGGGGCTTAATAGGTTTCCTGTAACAGGTTTCTGACACAAACCTATAGGGATATGATTTAATGATGATAATGTTACTCACAGAAATCACATGTACAGTTGAAGTCAAAAGTTTACCTTGCAGAATCTGTGAAATGTTAATTATTTTACCAAAATAAGAGGGACCATACAGCATGCATGATGTTTTTTATTTAGTACTGACCAGAATAAGATATTTCACATAGAAGATGTTTACATATAGTCCACAAGAGAAAATAATTAAATCAATCAATAAAATGGCTCCAACATAGGCTTTTGGCTTTTTATTGCACAGGAAAGTAAATCCAGATAGAAAATTTGAGGGAAAGCATGAAAAACAGGACTGAAATGTGACATAAGAGTCAAACTCAACATACTGTACTTCATATGTCATGTGCATGTACATCACCAAATGCACATCAACATGTCAGCTTTGATTAAGTCTTCTCTCTGCCCTTCTATGTGACCTCTTTATATTAAAAAAAAAAAAAATTAAATTACGATGTCAAATAGCATCCATCTTCAGCTAACCACAGGGCATACATGCATCTTCACTGCAGCGTTCACATACAGTGAGGTCAAAGTTTACTTGCAGAATCTGCAAAATGTTAATTATTTCACCAAAATAAGAGGGATCATACAAAATGCATGTTATTTTTATTTAGTACTGACCTGAATAAGATATTTCACATAAAAGACATTTACATAGATCCCTCTTATTTTGGTGAAATAATTAACATTTTGCAGATTCTGCAAGTAAACTTTGACCTCATGCATGGGTGCCCTGCGGTTAGCTGAAGATGGATGCTATTTGACATCGTAATTTAATTTTTTTTTTAATATAAAGAGGTCAAATAGAAGCGCAGAGAGAAGACTTAATCAAAGCTGACATGTTGATGTGCATTTGGTGATGTACATGCACATGACACATGAAGTACAGTATGTTGAGTTGGAAGCTTGTGTCACATTTCAGTCCTGTTTTTCATGCTTTCCCTCAAATTTTCTATCTGTTTTATTTTCCTGTGCAATAAAAAGCAAAAAGCCCATGTTGGAGCCATTTTATTGATCGATTTAATATTAAACAAATAAAAAAGAGATGCATGTTTCAGAGTTTATGATACAAATGACTAAAGTGAAAAATATATGATAATTCATGAATGCATACATGCCTATTTTGTTGAAATGTTATCGTTTTCATTATTATGAAGGTTAAAATCAGTTAAAAATCCCTTGTAAATCTCATTATGCTTTATTATTACCAAATATTGGATTCAGTCTTTTTTATCAACTTGTTTTCACAGGTTTTGTGTTTCTTTTTGGAAGTGATTGATCGTAGGCCTCATTGATCTAAGCTTTTGCACATAAGTTTAGAGTGAAAAAAGCATTATTTGTGGATAATTTTTGGTAAATATGATCAGTCAGTTTCAAAAAGTAACACAAAACTTGTGCTGATTGAAAGAAAGTTTATAAAAACATTTGGTAATAGTATAACAATGGGAAATATACAGGCGATTTTGTGAGAAAATTTGTTTTCGTTAACATTAACATTTTCAGGGGGAAAAAATCAAATAAATAAATAAAAGACAATCCTCTTGAGGTTACTGAAACACAAAATGAGGGTTAATTAATTCTTATATTTTAAAGGCACATTTATGTATATAAATCCTATCCTATACAGTTTTCATTCATTCATTCGTTTTTAGGTAAGTGTTCATTTCAAATGGTCCCAGTTGTCTTTCATCAGCTTTCAACTTTCATGCATTTGTGATAAAATGTAGCATTCTTAACTTGCAATAAATGATAGCCATAAAACTGTAACATGACAATCTGTTGTCATAACATCTGATACATAGAAAATGACTGTAAGCACATTATGGTACAGGATATTAAATCTAAGTCTGTTTTGGTCCTTGTGTTTCTGGATACAGCATTCTGAACATGCAGCATTCAGACGTTGATGGATTGTTTTCCGTATGCAGCCAGTGGTGACATGAGCAGGATGAAGGATGGACACAGACCTGCAGTCTGACAGGAACCTGCTGATGATCATTGATCGCTCATGATGCCGAGGCAATATCTGCATTACTATGAGTAATCAAACTTATGCAAATCAGAGGTTATCAGTGCAAAAATACTGGCCTGTGCTTTTTTTATTGACTGTTTTTGTAATAGAATGCAGGGTTATAACCAGAGTCAATATTTTTATTAAATATATATATATATATATTGTTTGTTTGTTTGTTTTTCATTTTTGTACTTTCTGATTTTGTTTTAATTTTAGCTACATTTTTATTTTTATTTATTTATTTTTAAATTAATTTTTATTAAAAATGTAAAAAAAATATGTCCTTAGCTGAAATAATTTTTATTTATTTGTTTCATTATTTTCTGACAGAAACCTGCTGCTGATCATTGATCGCTCATGATGCCGAGGCAATATATGCATTACTATGAGTAATCAAACTTATGCAAATCAGAGGTTATCAGTGCAAAAATACTGACCTGTGCTTTTTTTATTGACTGTTTTTGTATGCAGGGTTATAACCAGTCAATATTTTTATTAATATATAAGTATATATATATATATATATATTTTTTTGTACTTTCTGATTTTGTTTTAATTTTAGCTACATTTATATATATATATATATATATATATATATATATATATATATATTTTTTTTTTTTTAAATGTCCTTAGCTGAAATAATTTTTTTTTTATTTATTTATTTTTATCATGTATGATATATATTATTAGTGAAAGTTTTTTGGAAGTAAACAAATGTTTAATGGTTTTAGTTTTAATAAACTATAACAACCCTAGCTGTAACCGGTCTTTATTATCATTGAGATACTATTTCAGATTTTATTAAAATTTTGATTTTAATTTCCATTTTTATTTTAGTTGTGGATGAAGATTTAGCAACTGTATGTAATTTTATTTTTTTTTATTATTATTTTTTTATGTCTAAAATTTTCTCAAATTCTAAAAATTTTATTTTAGTTTTAGTTATTTAATTAAGCAAATAAAAAGGACAAATGACATGAAAATGTGAAAAAAACATTTACTGAAAAATACATATGGTAATAAAACATATATATTAAAACTGTATGTACAGTGAGTTGTTATATACAGAAAAAAACATGCAATGAGATATGAGTCTGTACAGACATTTAAATGTGACAAACTTAAACATTAATATCATAAGATATCAATGTTGAATATTGCACAGTAGTATTTATGTTTCACAGAAGCTTAGAGACATTAAGGGATTTAATATAGTGGCTGATCAATAAGGGGTTTTCAATGACAGAATCTTAAATATTAGGAGACACCCTCGATGTGATATTTTATTGTTATTGTTTATTATTCCCATAAAAACAGTTCAGCTTTAATACAGTTATAGAGAGCGCCCTCTAGAGCTTCTTAAGAGTATGTGCAACACTGAGCCAAAACAATGAGATCTCTTTAATATATTTTCTCTCCTAAGCACAACGAACACTGACCCACTGAACCGATCATGTGTGAATATGCATTACCTAGACTTCTCATCCATATACAATTTGTTTTTAATCATACAGCCCACAGTAATCAAATATTTATGGCTCATTAGGCGGATACTTGTTATTAAAGTGAATTACAGGGCAGTTTCTGCAGTGACAATCCCTTTGGAGAAAGGGATTGTTTTGCTCAAGGTTGCAATGGGTACAACGTCAGTAACTTTCAGCCCAGATTTTGAACCATGTCTGTGACCTTTAACCCCAGAGATGTGTAGAAGAGCACAGACAGAGTCTGAATGCTGAATGTGGTTATATAAGAACGAGAAAAATGAGGCCAGACTTTCATTCCTAAAACGAGACAGTTTAAAGGTTATTTATGATCATATAAAGTGTGTAATTATCCAGCCAATTTCAGTTTCTTTGTGACATAATTGGGTTTAAATTACAAAAACAAAACCAGTTCATCATTAAGGTTCATTCATGCAAATTAAATACAAAATGAACTTTAATTTTGTCAAGGGGATGATATGCACTTAATTTCATTTGACTATTTTTCATATGAAAGATTTATTTATGCGTTTTTTTTTTGTTCATTTGTTGAAGTTTGGTTGTTTCATCATTGTTTGTTATATGACCGACTTTCAATGTTGAAATGTGGTTGACATAATGTCAGATGTTGTTCAACATTTGAAAAAAAACAATGTGTAAATGTAAACAAAACACTCAATATTAAAATGTTATTGTATGCTATAATTATTATTATTTTCTTCATACCTAACAACTTTCAAGCAACTGCTGAAAACCCATCTCTTTCGACACTACTTGACTTAAAAAAAAAAAAAAAAAAAAAAAAAAAAAAAAATTCCTTTTCTACTCTTTTCCCTTTCTAGCTTGTACTTATTTGAACAATGCCTGTTATATGGTATTTTGAGCACTTCGTAGGTCGTTTTGCTTCTTTAGGACAAATCGCTTGATGTATTCCCCACCTGTAAGTCGCTTTGGATAAAAGCGTCTGCTAAATGAATAAATGTAAATGTAAATGTAAATGTAAATGTAAATGTAAATGTCATACATACATACATACATACATATATATATATATATTTATATATATATATAATGTTGACAAGTTCTGTCAGCTGAATCAACATTATTGTATGCTATAAATATTATTATTTTCTTCATATCACATCATATATATATATATATATATATATATATATAAAGTTACTATATATATTTTATCAGTGAGATTTTTTGTTTTTTAAAGAAGTCTCTTCTGTTCACCAACTCTGCAAAAAGCAAAAACAGTAAAAAATGTTAAATATTTTTACTATTTATAATAACCATTGTCTATTTGAAAATATTTTAAAATGTAATTTATTCCTATGATTTCAAAGCTGAATTTTTAGCATCATTAGTCCAGTCACATGATCCTTCTAGAAATCACTCTAATATTCTGATTTGCTGCTCAAAAAAACATTTATTATTATTATTATTTTTATTATTATTGAAATTATTATAGTACAATTTTTTTCAGAATAGAAAGTTCAGAAGAACAACATTTATCTGAAATAAAAATCTTTGTAACATTGTAAATGTCTTTATCATCACTTTTGATCAATTTAAAGCATCCTTGCTAAATAAAAGTATTACTTTCTATAATTGATTTCCCCAAAAATGTATTTAACTGTTTTAAACATTGATAATAATAACAAAAAGGTTTCTTGAACAGCAAATTTCAGCTTTGATCACGGGAATAAATTAAATTTAAAATATATTCAATTAGAACGCAGTTGTTTTAAATAGTACAAATATTTCAATTTTTTTTTCTGATTTTTTTCTGTCAAGTTTGGTGAGCAGAAGAGACTTCTTTTAAAAAAAAAAATTAAAAATCTTACTGTTCAAAAACTTTTGACTGGTAGTGTATATAATACCACATAAATACATTGGTACATGAATGTAAGTAGCATGTTATTTATCAGAGTTTTGTTTGTTATGTCACACTCAGTTCATGTTCTACTGCCACTGAAATATGCGAGTCAGTAACTCGTCATCATCCTTTCTGAGCCTCTCGTGGACCCGTAGCTGTTCACTTTTCCTCCACGTCAGCTGCATCTGCGCACTGCTCTCATCCACACATACATTAAGTTTCTTATTCTGCATATCGAACAGTAAAATCGTTCTTGACGTGACAATAATCGCATGGAGTGATGTTTAAGAAACTGAAGCAGAAAGTAATAGAGGAGCAGTCGCCTCAGCGGAGCAGCGCGCAGGCGCAGGTCAGTGTACTTTGCTCATGTAGCATGTATGCTAACAAAACAAAACACAACATCAAGTATGTACTACAGTTATAAGGCTTAACACTCTTATTACTGGGTTAAACATTCAAATTACAACGTTAGCTCTTACAATCTTTTAATAAACTTGCGGATTAGTTATTCTTTAGCAGAACAGTATCAAGAAGCAATCAGATGGATATAATATGGTACTTTGATATTTACCATAGTCTTGTTAAGTGATTACTACATTCATACATAATGGTATTTACATGGTACTCCAAGGTGTTTAAATAATATTGTGGTACCTCCATGCAATGTACCACGGTATTCTTCGAAGTTACCTTATTAATACCACGTTTTATTGATCATTTCTTGTTTGTCAGCTACTTAATGACCCACAAACCAGCTTGACCTGTTAACTAGAGCTGAGAGCTCTTTAACACGTTTCCCTAAACAGACATGATGTTGAAAGGTTAAACTTGTACTTAAGTTGAGATTCAAGTCTGTTTGGTTTAATTATTAAATTAAGTTTAGTGGTGAATCAGAAAATTATTTTTTAAAAAGTCATGTTTTACCCCAAAATATACATTTATCTATCGATTATATGTCCTTACCTCTTTATCTTGCTCAACAAAATTAAATTATATTTTAGGGACAGTGTGTTCATTTGGTAACAGGTAAGCATATTTAACTCTAAATATAAAAACAGCCTGCTGTAAGGTAAATATATGGGTCAAAGACATTGCAAAAGTGATTTTACGTCCGTAGAAAGCACATTAAAGTGTCTGATTTTAAGGTTTCAAATGTGACCCTGGATCACAAAACCAGTCATAAGGGTCATTTTTTCAAAATTGAGATTTATACATCATATGAAAGCTGAATAAATAAGCTTTTCATTGATGTGTAGTTTGTTAGGATAGGACGATATTTGGCTGAGATACAACTATTGTAAAATCAGGAATCTGAGGGAGAAAATCACCTTTAAAGTTCTTCAAATAATGTTCTTAACAAGGTATATGACTAATCAAAAATTAAGTTTTCATACATTTACAGTAGGAATTTTACAAAATATCTTCATGGAACATGATCTTTACTTAATTTCCTAATGATTTTTGCCATAAAAGAAAAATCAATAATTTTGACCCATACAATGTATTTTTGGCTATTGCTACAAATAAACCCCAGCGACGTAAGACTGGTTTTGTGGTCCAGGGTCACAAAAAAGTTTTTGGAGAATAAAATGTAAAATTTGGTTGAAATAATGTTACATTGTCATTTAGTGTAACACAACATTCATGTAAAAAATACGAACAACATGCTTATTCTGATTTGTACTTATTAAAATATATAAAAGAATAAGGGAGCATGTTAAATTTTATTGTGTTTTAAATAAGTAAAAAATTATTACTGGCAAATGGGCAAAACCTAGGATAGTGGCAGATTTAAAAAATGTAGAATTACAACTAATTGGTATTTTGGTGAAAGTAATTTGTCTTTTAATATGTCATAAGATTGTTTCACTGAATGACATTTGAGTGGGTGTCTTCTGTAAATTAGGGAAGAATGTATGATATGTATTTTTTGTTCAGAATAAGAAAAATGCAATGCAATTATACAGAACACCTTTAATTTATTTTATTTTGATTTTATATTTTTGGGAAAAACAACTATTTAAAGCAGTATAACAATTATTGTTTTTATGCTTAGAACCTTTTTTTGTTAAACATAATTGAAATAAAAAATGTATTTTAATTTTATATAAATAATACTTACCTCAAACATTTGTTAGTGTGTCACAAAAATATTAAGCCGAATAAAATAATTATTTCTGACGGATCATGTGACTCTGAGTAGAGTAATGATACAAAAAAACTCAGCTTTGCATAGGGCTGTCAACGATTAATCGCGATAAAATCGCATACAAAATAAAAGTTTAAGTTTGCCTAATATATATGTGTGTACTGTGTGCAATTATTATGTATATATAAATACACACAAATTAATGTGTATACATATGAGAAATATGTTATTAATATACAAAATGATTTAATTTATATATAATATAAATTATATAAAAATGATAATAAATACATATGCTTGTAAATATTTATTAAATATATACATGAATGTGTTTGTATTTATATATACATAATAATTATACACAGTACACACACATATATTAGGCAAACTCAAACTTTTATTTTGTATGCGATTAATTCCGATTAATCGTTGACAGCCCTAGCTTTGCATCACAGGAATAAATTACATTTAAAAATGTGTTCAGATAGAAAACAGTTATTTTAAATTGTAATAATATTTTGCAATATTACTGTTTTTACTGTAAAAATGTAGACTTGCTGAGAAGAAGAGACTTCTTTCAAAAAATCTTAGTGACCAGTAGTGTAATCCGTGCATTGATTGCCATTTTCGTGTCTTGATGTATGACGCACATTTCTGTATCCGACAGGTGAGTTCAGGAGAGAGGCGCGCTCAGCCCCCTTTCCTGCACCAAGATGCTCCGGCCTCCCCCAACGACAGAGAGGTAAGCGGTCAGATGCAAATAGCATGTCTTGTCATTGGTCTTGAGTGCATGTATATGAGCGCCAACTGCTTCCATGTGCCAGATTTACCCTTTAACTCTTGTGTGTAGAATATCTGAACTGTTATGATTAGGAATACACCATACATACAACACAGGCTTTTGGAAAGATGGCAGACATAGTAAATTTAATCAACGACTTAAGGTGATCTTTTGGTGTTTGTCAGACGTGCAAGATATTCACTGCGATCTATAATTTCTAAATGTATACAGTATAGCTAAAAAGTTTTTAAAAGTTTAGTTTGAAAAGCGTGCTTGTGCTGTCATTATTTAACATGAATTCATTTTGAATTTTAATGTTTTAGGTGTCCATTAAGTGTTTAAATACTTTTTTGGGGCCTCTACGGTCTGGACCAGGAATAGGGCAATAGATTCTGTTTTAAATAAGATTTATTATTCTGTGAATTTAAAATGTTTCAGTTAAATGATCTACCTCTTGTTTTACAGTGGACTTTGTGCAGAGATATAAAATCAGTTTGATAATCTCCAGCTGGTTGGTTACCACAGGACATGCTATTACTGCTATTATTGTACTAATGCAGGCTAATAATAGTCTAGATGATTCAGTTTTGTCATTCTGGACTGTGACATTGAACCCCCTATTAAGCATGAACATGGAAAATAATAACATACGAGTACAAAGTTTGAAATAGTAATGGACTTTCATAGACTCTACTTGGTTTATCCTTTGGAGTTTTGTCAGTGTAACATGAATCAAATTACTATTTTTTTTTTGTTTTATTGATGTGTTTGTCCTCTTTTTATGAACAACAGCTCAAATAGAATGAAGTATTCCCACCATTGCAGGGAAACCGGTTTACTGATCAGTGAGCCGAGGTTTTGATTGTACCTTTGTCTTTCTACCACATTTTCTGTTTGTATTTCTTTTTGAAATTTCCATCAGATCTCAGATCTCCATCAGAATGAAATCCACATCACCTCAGCATTTCCAGGGCTCAACAATAAGGATAGTGCAATAGTACAATATAGTTATTTAAAAAAAATATATTGTTTGTAATATTTTAATACTTTCGTATTTCAAATTTTATTTACAATATTATAATAATATTTCATATAATGTAAATGTATTTTCTATAGTATTTATTTGATATGACATTATTTTTTTTAAACGGTAAACATTACATTTATATTTTTATATAATTTTTTATTATATTTTTATTTTATATTTTATGTTGTGTTTGTTTTATATTACAATATTACATTAATATTTCATATAAGTTATATATATATAATTTATAAATATAAATTATATATATATATTTTTTACTTTTTGTGTATTTTGTTGTAATTTTGTACTTAAATTTAATAATAATAATATTAATATTAATAATAATTATAATAATAAGTTTTATGTATGTAGTGCCTTTCCACGGCTCAAGGATGCTTTACAATGTAATTATTTTATATAATGTTTATTTTTATAATAATATTATTTATATTTTTTGTTAAAACATTAAACATTGTTAATATAGTACAAAAAAATGTTATATTTTAATACTTTTGTATTTAAAATTTTATTTGCAATATTATAATATATATATACATATATATTAGAATTTGTTTTGAATTTGAGTCCAAGACTGTCACTAAAGTCAGAACTTTACAGACATTTTTAATTCACACAAAAACTCATGTACATCATCAATAAACACAAAATAAAAATAAAAATAAAAATACCGGCATATCCTTATTTTATTTTTATCCTTAAATCTATTTTTTATAGTATTTATTTCATATGATAATATTATTTTTTAAAACCGTAAACATTATATTTATATTATTATATATATATTTTTATTATATTTATTAATATTTTAATTTTTTTTATTAAATGTTATATTACAATATTACATTAATATTTCGTATAATATAAATATATATATGTATATATATATACACATATATACACACACTTTATTAAATATTTATATTTAAATATATGTAGAAGTATATGTTTAATTTATATATTACATATATTATATTATATTATATTATATTATATTAGCATAAGTCAACAGAAAATTTTAATTCAACAAAATTTGATACAAGGAATAAAACAAAAAACTTTACGCAAGATAGAGTGACACCACAGCCTTGTCAACTCATCCTTATTTTTGAGCTCTAATCTCTTCTGTGCCAAAGGCGGTTAGATTGTTTGATGTCTCTATACACAGCATATGATGATTTGATGCCAATCACATTCAAGAGAATCAAAATCAGGTTTGGTAGAGAGACATCAAATAGCGTCCGTCTGCCTTCAGTGTGGATCCGCTGTCTCAACTCTCTTTCTGTTTCCACAGATGTCATTCTCTCATCCTCTGGCTCTTTTTTCTGTGGTCTCACTCATTGTGTTGTTTTCTCATTGCTCTTCACTCCTCGGTCCCGTCATTAATGCGTTGACTCGTGTGGGGGGGTCGTTCAGCTGCTGGCTGGGATGATAGCAGAGCCTGCTTTTCTCTCTGAGTATACTATCTTTGCTCTGGACCACTCAAAACGACCCAAAGCGGCCCAGGTGCCCAGTGCGGTGAGTCTGTCCTCACACATCGCCTCCTCTTCCTCACCCCTCGAGAAATAAAACCAACCCTCTGTCCCCCGTCCCGTCTGCGATGCCTTTGGAGGTTATGGGCTAGAGGAGGCCGAGTAACACCTGCTTGCAGCTTTTCTTCTTGAGCGTTTCTGCATAACTCAAAGGCATCTCGCTCCTAACCCCTGCATCTAATATCTTGCGTTCCTCGTTAGGCCTGATTGTGGGATGGCAGTTGCTTTTCTCCGTTTTGTACCTCGGAATGGTTCCTCTAATTTGGCATCTCTAGGAATGAATGTTATTCCCGTAGTGTTAGATACTGTTATGGATTCCCTACCCCGTTCCCTAAGTAGTATCCTCATAGATTCCGTGTTGAATGTTCCCTTGCTGTTCCCTAAGAGTTCTTTTGATTTCCTTGCCAAATTAATTTGGCGAATTCTTTGTTTAAAGGTGTTTCTAAATTTGGATTATTGAAGGTCCTTTCGCATGTCTTGCATCATTATTTCCCGGTGCATTGAACTTGGAGTGAAGTGTCACGCTTTAGTTATTTTACGCTTATTTTGTTTTGAAAAATGTTGATGTCTCAGCATTTTGTGTGATTATGAACAGGCATTTGTGCATTTGTCTGTCTGTGTTATTGTCACATTACTAAAGCAATGTAATTTTCGTAATATTTATATACTATTATAGCAATTCTAGTTTCTAGCTTTTTTTAAATTTTAATTTCAGTTTGTTTTAGTAGTTTTGTTTTTTGTTTTATTATCTTTATATATCTCTGTTATTATCCAAAGCAGTGCTTTATTAGTATTATTTATATTTATATTATAATAAGAATTTTCATTTTAGATTTTGTTTAATTTAGTTTATTTTAAATTAATTGTTTTTTTAAGAATTTTATGTACTTTTTAAATTTTTTATTAGGTTTTAAATATATTTATTGTAAATTTTTGTATTTATTTATTTTTTTGTTTTGTTTAAGTAGCTTTATTACTCAAACTTATGTTTAGTTTAGTTTAGTTAGTTGTCAAGGCAAATTTCTAAATTTTAGGTTCAAGCTTTCCATCTAATATTTATCATGGTTCATTTTGTTGCGGCTTTATTTAAAATGCATGAAAACATTTAATCATTTTGGTTAACAATGTCAAAACTGATCTGAAGCATAAATAAGAAGCTAATATATTCAACTCACTGTGTTTCAGCTGTGTATCTGTAATTTGTTTCAGTTTTACAGTCAGGCGACTTTACACTAGGGTCGACTGATATGTGTTTTTTGGGACCGGCGGTGATATTTAGGGGCGTATGAAATCCCTTTTATTTTTTTCCAAATTCCATTTTTTCTATTTAAATTTTTTTGGATTCCGCTTTACCATTTAAATTTTTCTGGATTCCTTTTTTAAAATGATTAAATTACATTTTATTAATCAAAAAATTATGAAACTTATACAATTTAACATAAATTTATTAAAAGTTTAACAAAAATTACATTTTTAGGGCCCTATGAAATGTTTTGTTTTTCTCACCTTCTGGTTTATTGTTACCAAATTCTTTAAAGGGGTCATCGGATGCCCATTTTCCATAAGTTGATATGATTCTTTAGTGTCTTAATGAAAAGTCCATAATATACTTTGGTTAAAAATTCTCAATTGTTGTGTAAAACAACACTCCTTTTTTCCTTGTCAAAATGAGCTCTGCAAAAATCATCTTGTTTTGGTTGAGGTTGCTTTAAATGTTAATGAGCTCTGCTCGCCCCGCCCCTCTCTTCTCTCTGTGGAGTGACGAGCCTGTTTACTTTAGCCGCTAAACTTCTTTTTTCTGTCCACGTTTTCCACATTGCGGAAGTCATAGGGCCCTAGATATCGATTATTAGAGATCAAGTAACCTATATTTTGAACCAATATATATATCTGTTGTAAAAATGAAAATGAATGTCAAAATTAAGAATAACAAGGGCTCTGACAAAACTTTTTTTTAAATGCTTTTAAATGATTTTATTGGAAAAATCGTTTTTGAAAATGACCGATAACCATAAAATTGCTTAATATCAGCCAGGCCAATTGGCTGACACCTACTTTACTCGGCTGCTCTTTCCAGTACATTTACTGTGTTTGTGGAGACTATAGATGCTCAGCTCTGACTGAAGGATTTATCTCTAGATATGATAATCCTCCACATAAACCTGAGCTCATTACACACACATCAGCTGATAGACAGCACTGCCAATCACATCAAACACACTCATTATGTGATTACTAGCCTTATTATGATTTTCAGTCCTGTGGATATTTTTGTTTTTCAGTATACAAGGAATGTAAATGAATGTTGAAGGGTGAAATGGGTAAATCTAAACTAAATTAGTGATAAATGTTGATTGACCCTAATCTGATCTCATTTAACTGTGTGTTGTTTGTTAGTACTGCATTGTTTTTCCCTTCAGCATGAAGTCTCCCTGGCCTTCATTGGCATATGCAAATGTATTTAGTTCTTCACTCTGTCAACAGGAAGCATGTTTATTTACTTATATTGGTTGTGTATAATGTTGTGAAAGACACTGTTGGTGTCCTTTCTTTAGGATATCGCAGTGAAAAATGTCTAGTAATGCTGTCTTAATAGTTGTGTCTTTATTACCTTTGGCCTGAATTGTGTAGGGATTGCCTTGTGTATGTACAGCAAACAGAAAGTGAGCTTCACTTGTTGACTCTGATGTAAATATGACTAGCTTGCATCAAAATGCTGTTTTCATCATATTGCATTTTAGCAGGGAATTTAAACCCATCTTATTGCATTAGTAGATGAGTCAATCCTCTAATGTGCAGTGATTGCATTTTAACTGAATTATTGTGTGGTTGTGTTGGTAATCAAGTTCTTTGTTTCGTGCTGTTTATTAGAGTGTTCAGATGAACTGATAAACACAATAGTGGTTTAATGTTCTCTATAGGAATGCCTCCCACAACTAGATTACAAATTAGTTATTTATAGTAACTATATTACTGAATTACATGGCTGTCAAATGTAGGCATGTGAACTGCAATTTTTCAATGCTACAACAACAACATAATAATAATATAATGATGATGATAGTGATGATTAGTTTTTAAATGATTAACACAATTATTATTATTATTATTATTGTTATTAGCTGCAGTATTACTAATAATCATTATTTTTAATATTAGTATTATTCCTAGTATTATAAATAATTTATTTCATTAGAAGTAGTAGTCATAGTATTATATAGCATTATTAGTATTGCTATTATTTGTAATAACAGTGAAAATAACAATTGTAGTATATAGTGTTATTATTAGTAGTAAAAGTATTATACTTAGTATAATAATAATAATAATAATAATAATATACTATTATTAATAACAATATTACTGCTGTTATTAATAGTAGTAGTAGTAATATAAATTATTATTAATTTTTTATATAATTTTTTGTATTGGTATTATAATGCTAATATATTTTATTATATTTTTGTTCATATTATTATTATTTATAATAATGATGTGATGATGATTAGTATGATTTAGTATTGTAATAATTATTATTAGTAGTTGCAGTATAACTAATATTATTATTTTTACTTTAGTATTATAAATAACATTTTATTATTATCATTATTGTTATTAGTAGTAATATTAGTATTATGTGGCATTATTAGTATTATTTATAATAACAATAAAAGTAACAATAATGATAGCATTATATCATATAAGTGTTAGAATTAGTATAATAATAACAGTATACTATTATTAATAATATTATCAATAGTAGTAGTAGTAATATAAATATTTTAGTATTATATTATTCTTACTATTATAAATATTGTGTTTTATTACTATATAATATTTGTATTTCTATGATTATGTTTCTAAATAATATTTATAACAACAACAATAATAATAAAATTGTTTTTATTATTTTATGCATTATTTTAAATTCATTAAATGCATTTCTTTTTTCTTCCCTTTCCAATTTAACTTGTACCATATCTAATGTCGTACTGTAAGATTTACATTTTAGCTAAGACTGGGACAACATTGTTTGGAGGTTAAACAGAGTAAATTCTTGCCAATGTGCCTTGTTGCCGGTGTTATACTGTAAAAAATAAATAATCATATAGTGTGCACGTTGCTGTTTTTTTCTGTATTTGTAGTTAAATTTTTTCATATATATGACGATGATGATACTTTCTCATGTCCGTCATTACAAACATTACCCTTGACTTCTTTCGTCTACCTTAGGGAGAACGCTGTGGCCGTCTAACTCCTGCTGAACTCCACAATGCCAAATGCACACGCTCTCAGTAACCAGCTCGTGTAGCGGGTTTGAACGGTTTGCAGTTGACAAAGCTGCTAGTTTAGTGCTGCTGTGTTTAACTCCTTGTTTGTGTAACGCAGTAGTTATGCTGTCTACGTTTGTATTTAACCCCTGTGTTCCTCTCCGAGTTGCATGAGGTTAGGGTTGGAGTAACCAAAAGCCCCTGCATTTCTCGTAGCAAAACTAATATTGCTCCCAGAGTAATCGGGGTGCAGCACGATGGGCTGGAGGAATACTAACCAGGCCTAAATCTGACCGCCGAGACACTCTTTCACTAATGTTTGTGGGGTCTGTTCTGATGCAGAGCTTGAAAGCGGCCGGCAGCTCTCCGAGAGGCAGTGTGAACGGAGATGGAATCACTTCTCCTCAGGCAAGTAATAGTGTTAACTTGAAATAAATGATAGAAGACCTGTTCAAGTCGTTTGAAGATATTTCATAATACTTTTATTTCAACAAGGATGCATTTGATTCATCAAAAGTGACATTAAAAACATTTGTAATGTTCCAAAAGATTTCTATTTCAAATAAATACTGTTCTTTTGAACTTTCTATTCATCAAAGAATCCTTAAAAAGAAGCATTTCTGATAATTAGTAATGTTTTTAACATTGATAATAATTAATACATGTTTCTTGAGCAGCAAATCAGCATATTAGAATGATTTCTAAAGGATCATGTGACACTGAAGGCTGAAGTAATGATGTTGAAAATTCAGCATTAAATCACAGAAATAAATTACATTATAAAACCTGTTCAAATAGAAAAAAATATTTTAAATTCTAAAAATATTTCACTGTTTTTAAAAATGTTTAAAAATATTACTATTTTTAATGCATTTTTAAAATAAAATATATGTGACCTTGGTGAGCAAAAAAGACAATTTCAAAAATATTTAAAAAAAATTCTGATTATTAGTAATGTTTTTAACATTGATAATAATTAATACATGTTTCTTGATCAGCAAATCAGCATATTAGCATGATTTCTAAAGGATCATGTGATACTGAAGACTGGAGTAATGATGCTGAAAATTCAGCGTTACATTACAGAAATAAATTACATTATGAAATCTATTCAAGTAGAAAACAGTTATTTTAAATTACAAAAATATTTCACAATTTTTTACTGCATTTTTCTTATCAAATTAATGTAACCTTGGTGAGCAAAATAGACCCATTTCAAAAATATATATAAAAAATCTGATTATTAGTAATCTTTTTAACTTCATAATAATAAATGTTTCTTGAGCAGCAGATCAGCATATTAGAATGATTTCTGAAGGATCATGTGACACTGAAGACTGGAGTAATAATGATGAAAATTCAGCTTTACATCACAGAAATAAATTACATTTTAAAGTCTATTAAAATAGAAAATTTTAAATTATAAAAATATTTTACTGTTTTTAAAAATGTTTAAAACTATTACGGTTTTTAAAGCATATAAATGTAACCTTGGTAAGCAAAAAAGACTAATTTCAAAAATATAAAAATTGTTTTTGTGAAGCATGAATTTTGTACAGTACTGTATGTGTCATATGGACATTGCATCTCCCTTTTGCATTATTTTAATGACAATTAAACACATTTCCCCTCAAAATAAGTTCTCATTACTGTATATAATAAAAAGTACTGTACGACAGTTTTTTTTAATTCAAATGAGCATAAATCAGGCAAAACAACAAATTGCGTGTCCATAAATGTCAATATATTATATTGTATCATAACATAAACACACATAAATTATATGAAAGAAAAATTTGAAATTATGAAAATTCTAAAATTATGAAATTCTAAAATAAATATTTATTGTATATATTCTATATTATAAATACCTTTTTAGTGGCATGTGATTGTTTTTTGTAGCACATTTGTGTCTAGTTTTTATTGGATTTTGGTTGATGTGGATTTTTTCATTACAGGTCATTACTGTCATTTTTGAGTAATAGGTTAGATCAGAGTTTGAATCTTTGATCCTAAATGTGACCCTGGACCACAAAACTAGGGTCAAAGTTTTTTTAAAATTAGATTTTGATTTATACATAATCTGAATAAATAAGCTTTCCATTTATGTATGGTCTGTTAGGATATAATAATATCTGGCTGAGATACAACGATTTGAAAATCTGGAATCTGAGGGTGCAAAAAAATCGAAATATTGAGATAACCGCCTTTAAAGTTGTCCAAATGAAGTTCTTAGCAATGCATATTACTAATCAACAATGAAGTTTTGATATGTTTACAGTAGGAAATTTACAAAATATCTTCATGGAACATGATCTTTACTTAACACCCTAATGATTTTTGGTATAAAAGAAAAATCAATAATTCTGACCCAAACAATGTATTTTTGGCTATTGCTGCAAATATACCCGTTTTGTGGTCCAGGGTCACAAATAGAGTCTAATCTTCTGATTATTATTATTTAAAGTGCTTGTATACTAAAAGTATTTATTGTTCTCCAGAAGGAGGAGTCTCAGTCTCTGGCCCAGAAGCTGCAGCAGAAGGTTTCTTCCGTGGAGTCTTTGCTCCGGGGTTCGGCCCGCGGTGAAGGACTCTTCCGCTCTGGCTCCCGGGACAGCCTGGTCAGAAGCTCTTCCAGAGAATCCCTCACTCTTACCGGGGAGAATGAAGCTCAGTCGTCGCCGGCGTACGACCCTCCGTCGGACATCGAGAGCGAGGCGGAGGATTCGCCCGGCAACACCGAGAGCCTGTCCAAAGAGCAGCTCTTAAATCGCCTGCACCGTGTGGAGAGAAGCCTCGGCAATTACAGGGGGAAATACTCAGAGGTGAGCGGCATTGGGGTAAACGTTTGTTTTGGGTGATCTGATCGCTTGTGGTCAGTCCAACTGTTTACCGATTTGTGATCAGATCCAGTTATGAGCAGTTGGTGCAGTGATTTTCTAGGGGAGGGCTTCAGATTATACATGTGAGCCTGGACCACAAAACCAGTCGTAAGTGGGTCAAAATCATCGATTTTTCTTTTATGCCAAAAATCAGTAGGATATAAAGTAAAGATCATGTTCCATGAAGATATTTTGTACATTTCCTACCGTAAATATATCAAAACTCAATTTTTGATTAATAATATGCATTGCTAAGAACTTTATTTGGGCAACTTTAAAGGCTATTTTCTCAATATTTCGATTTCTTTTTTGCACCCTCAGATTCCTCATATAGTTGTATCTCAGCTAATCAGTAATTTTCCCTCAAAATAATCCTATTTTTACAGATGAAGTTTATATCTCACAATTTTGAGAAAAAAAAGTCAGAATTATGAGATATTAACTCGCAGCTGCGAAACAAGATGAAAGTTGCAATTACCTTTAGTATTTATTTATTTATTTATGCATAGTTGTTTATAGGGGGAAAAAAGGTAATTGCATTTTTGTATCTCACAATTTGGACCTTTTTTTTTTCCTCTCTCAATTGCAATAGCTGACAGTTGGGACTTTTCCTCTTGGTATTGCAAATTTTGAAGTTGCAGTTCTGAGAAAAAAAGTCCAGATTGTGGGATATGAACTCAAGAAAAAAGTCAGAATTGGGAAATGTCAACCCACAGGTCTAAAAACAAGGTAAAAGTCTATAAAAAGTCACAATCTGAGTTATTTTTTCACAATTGAGATTATAAATGAGTTTATTTATAATTATAAATTAAATCTATAAGTTTTCCAATACTGAGAAATAAAGCCAGAACTATGAAATATTGATATTACTGATATTACTGCTTTATGATTTTTGCTTTATGAACTTTTTATTGCTGACCACAATGTATATTAAAGCATTTGAGCATGAACCAGAGGTGCTGATAAATTATCATTCAGCACCAGTGAGCGAGCAGTGCATTAATGTCTGACAGTGTTTCTGTGAAGTCAGCTTTAATGTTGTCAGTCTGTGATCTGTACAGTAGGTCTGCTCCGGGCTGTTTTAGTAAGGTTGCACTGATGTCTGTTGGAGACTGATGCATCAAAAGCAACTGTACAGATGTTACAACACTATTTTAGATGCTTGTAGTATTGTAGAGCATCTAATTCAAAAGATTTGTGTCTTTTTTTACTTGGCATATAGTAGATTGCATTCATTAAAAGTGGATTATTGAATAGTTTTTTTAAGGGATAATACATCTAAACCATACTTACTTGAGATGGAAACTGCTATCTTTGTTATCCATCAGTGTTTTTTTCTTTTATTACAAGTGCAGAAAGAGATTTTGCATGCGTGTCTAAATAATGGCTGATTAATTGGACTTGCAGCAATCCACTGAAACTAAAGCTCTTCCATTCCTGATGCAAAGAGTTAAATGCAAATTAAAGCACAAACCATCATGTTTTACTGAATATAAAAGGTTTCTGAGTTGTAATAGTTTTTATTTCATGAAAATCTCTTTGGCTGTGTTGACTCTGCTGTAGGTTGTGTCCCGAGATAATGGCGTAGTAATAAATCAATAAACTTTGCCGCATGAACATGCGTTGCATGTGGTTAAGCCCTCATTAAGAGATTATTTGAACAAGCCTGTTTTGTTAAGGAGGAGCTCAGGCCTTTTGTACTGACTGTGCATGTTAATCATGGCACATCGGAGCTCTTCAGTTGAACATGTATCTGAGATAATGCACTGCACTGACAGTATGTGGATTATCTGACCTGTTTACACCTGATCCAGTCTGTGATCTCAGTCCACCTCAAGAAGTATTTGGGCATGGAAACAGACAACTGTAATATAAAAAGTAAACTTGAAACTATAACTAAAAAATGAGAACAATTTTAAGTGAAAATTGGCAACTAACTGAAATATATTTAATATAAAGTGTTAAAATAACCATCTTAAAATTACTGATATTAAAATGAAAATAAAAATGTATTTATTTATTTATTTTTAAATTAAATTAAATTCGATTTTATTTTATTTTTTATTTTTAAATTAAATTAAATTAGATTTTGTTTTGTTTTGTTTTGTTTGTTTTGTGGGTCACATCACATACTGTTTATGCTGCGAATGTTTTTTGTGTTTTTTGATGTATTTGGGCTTAAAAAACGTCACAAGATGCAGTTTTTGTCATTCAATGTCAAGACTTTTGAGTTGTTGATGACTTATTGAAAAATTAATTAAAGCTTTATAAAAATATTTTAAAAAGTTAAAAAATGACAAAACACATAACAAAATTACTTAAACTTTAATATTAAAATGGCAACAGAAAATTTTCAGTAAACTTGAAAAAACTTAAAAATTACAACAAATTTAAGTGAAAATGGGAAACTAACTGAAATATATTTAATATATTTAATATAAATTGTTAAAATCTTCCATCTTAAATTTACTGAAGTTAAAATGGAAATAAAAATTAATCAAAGCTTTATAAAAATATATATATATATAAAAAAAGTGAACAAATTAAACAAATTAAAGTGAAAATTGGAAACTAACTGATATTTAATATAAAGTGTTAAAATCATTCATCTTAAAATTACTAAAATTAAAATGCAAATAAAAAATTAAAGCTTTATAAAAAATATATATAAAAAAATAATGACAGAATATTTAACAGAATTACTTAAACGTTAGTATTAAAATGGAAAAAGAAAATTGTAAAAAAAAAAAAAAAAAAAGGTAAACTTAAAAAACATGATTAGAACTAATTTAAGTGAAAATTGGCAGCTGAAATATATTTAATATAAAGTGTTGAAATCATCCATTTTAAAATAAGTTGAAAATTTAAAAGAAAATTAAAAACCAGAATTAGAACTAATTTTATTTCATTTTTTTTACTTTTGAAATATTCTTTTTTTTATTATTTATTTTGTTTTCCTTAAAAATGTGTACATTTCATGATGTATGTTGTGATTATAAAGTTGCACTTACTGTCCACCACTGGAAAGAGGAACTGACCTTTAACTAATTGAGTCATAACCCATAACCCATTGACTAGAACTAATCAGCTAGTCAGTAGTGTAGATTGTACAATTCTGATCAGAAGTGATCGCTGATTTGGGAATGGTACAGTCTGATTTGTGAAATGAGTTGATCGCAATTGCTAGACTAATTTTTTTTCTCTCTCTCTCTTTTCTCTCTTTCAGTTGGTAACAGCCTACCGAACTGTACTCCGGGATAAAGAGAAAACTCAGGTAATTTCATATTCAGTCGATGCGGCAGAATAAATGAGTGTAGTTTGCGTGCAGCTGGAGGGATGTTTCTGTAATGTTTTTCCTTTAATGAGTTGCAGTATTTGTTCTGCTGTGAGGTTTGGGGCAGATATTAGTGTGTAATTCATCTCTGTCTGTGTCTCTCAGGCCATCCTCAGCCAGAGTCAAGATAAAGCCCTGAGAAGAATAGGAGAGCTCAGGGAGGTTCGTCTCTCGCTGTTCGTCTGGCACACGCATTAATTCTTCATCACAGGCTCTACCCTCAATGTTTTTCTACGTCTGATATCTCTATTACTCCTCGCTTCACACTGTGTACTTAAAGACAACATGAAACAGCATTCACAATGCAGCTAATGTCTGAGAGATACAGTTTCGGATTTTGTCTGTCTGCCTTTGATTGTGGGAGGGTTGGACACAATATATAAAATAAAACAAAAAAACAAAACAAATAATAAAAAATAAAATAAAAATAAAATGTGGCAATAAAAAATAAAACAAACCATGAATAAAATAAAGTAAAAATGTGCCAATAGAAAATTAAAACCATGAAAAAAAAAAAAATAAAAATAAAATAATAATAATAATAATAAAATAAAGAAAAAATAAAGAAAATAAAAATAAAATGTGTTAATAGAAAATAAAAAAATCATTAAAATAAAATAAAATAATACAAAATAAAATGTGTTAATAGAAAATAAACCATGACTAAATAAAATAAAATAAAATGTTAAAATAATGAAAAAATAAATTAATAAAAAAATAAAATAAATAAAATGAGGCAATAGAAAATAAAAATAAAAAAGAAAGAAAGAAAGAAAGAAAATAAAACAAATGTGTTAACAGAAAATAAAAAACATTAATAAAATAAATAAATAAATAAATAAAATAAAATAAGAAACCATGAATGAAGCATTGTTATTTTATATATATATAGTTTATATAGTTATTTTTATATATATATAGTACTTTTTTTATTTTAGTCATTTTAGTACATCAAGTTAAACTAAATTAAAAATAAATAAATATTGAAATAAACTAGCTAAAATAAAGGTTTTAGTTTTAGTCAACTGTAATTACCCTGGCATGGAAAAAAAATACATGCATAAATAAAACAGATAATATAGAAGAACAAGATAAATTAAAAAAAATATTATTTTATTTATTGTAATATTAATATTATTTATTATTATTAATATTATAAATATTATTTTAATGTTCTTTTTATTGTATTTATCAAATTCATTTGATAAATTATTTTTATGTTTATGTTTTATATATTTTCTATACTGTATATATTATATTATTAATTTATTTTATTATAAATGTATGTATTATTTATTACATATATATATTATAAATATATTATTATTAATAATAAATTATATATATATATATATATATATATATATATATATTCTTTCTTTCAAATTATTTTTATAAATTTTGTATATGATGTGTATATGTTCATTTTATATTTTATTTTATATATATATATATGTGTGTGTGTGTGTGTGTGTGTGTGTATATATATATATATATATATATATATATGCATGTATGTATATGTATATACACACATATATACATGTATTTCTTTTAACACTTGCAAATTGTTTACTTAACTCAAATTATTTATATGTTACAGATTTTATTATTAATATATATTAAATATTGAGCTATAAAGCCTCATATCTCCTCCTCAGGAGCTCCAGATGGACCAGCAGGCCAAGAAACACCTACAGGAGGAGTTTGACGCTGCTCTTGAGGAGAAGGACCAGATGATCACTGTGCTTCAGACGCAAGTACGTGTTCTCTGTGTGTTTATCTTGTATTGTGCATTATCTAGTTATCCAAAGTGATACTGAAGCTGTTTGTCTTCAGGTGTCACTCTTGAAGAAACGTCTGCAGGCGTCTGGAGGTGTGCTCTCATCTGAGGGTGAGACTTCTCAGTCCACAGATACAGTTGATGCAAACACTGACATTCAGAGCCCCTCGAAAGACGACACCACGGCGCTTAACACAGGTATGTGCAGATTTCCTGGTGCACAACATATTTTTCTATGATAAAGTCGTCTTTAACCTGGTTGTGTTTTGTGTGCGTGGGCAGCAGAGGGCAGCGGAGAGCCGGGCAGCGCGGTGGACATTGAGGTGCTTCAGAAGCGGATCAAAAGGCAAGAGAGTCTCCTGCAGAGATGTAAAGAGATGATTCGATCCAGTAAAGAGCGAACCGCTCAGCTGACCAGTGAGAACGAGGTTTTGCAGCAGCAGCTGCAGGAGAGACTGCAAGAGCTTGAGAAAATTAAGGTACAGAAACATAAAAAAAACATCTAGCTTTTGCGTAGCTGGGTTATTTAGGGTTGTGTATCTGTACCTTAGTGGTTAAAGACTTGGAATGGCAACTGAAAGGTTGCAGGTTCAAACCCAGCATGAGGTGGTTATTGAGCTATCACCATTGTGCTATTGAACAAAATATATATTATTTTATTTATGTTTTTGTTTGTTTATTTCTTATTACTTATTTTTATTTATTTTATTCCTTTTTGAGATGTTGTGTTGATTTTGTGATTATAATTTAAATTTCATACATTGTTTATTTTTATATTTTATTTTATCTAGTTTTATTTAATTTTATTCATTTTTGAGTTTGTCGTAGTTGATTTCATAATATCACATTTACTTTTTAAAATGTATTCATACATGATTTAATTAGTTTTTTATTTTATTCATACATTATTTATATTTATATATATTATTTTATCTAGTTTTAATTTTTATGTTAACTTATTTAATTCATGCATGGTTTATTTAATGATTTTATTTATGCATTTTTATTTTATTTAGTTTATTTGATTGTTTTATACATGATTTTTTTTCCGGAAATATTATGATTATTTGTATTTTCTTATTTTTTTATATTTAATTCATGCATTATTTATTTATACAGTTTTATTTTATTTAGTTTAGTTTATTTTATTGTTTTGTATGTTTTATTTTGTAAATATTATGATTATTTATATTTTATTATTATTTTTCTACTGTTATTCATACATTTATTTTATTTTTCATTATTTCATGCATGGTTTATCTTTTATTTATTTATTTATGTTTATTATTATTTTTGTTGCCCCATTTTATTTTGTTCAGACCTGGTGTTTTTTATTTTATATTTTATTAATGCAGAAATTTTGTTTATTTTATTATTCTTTTTTTTTTTTATTTCTTTTTAGTTTATTTTATTTAGTTTCTATTTACTTTATTTTATTCAGACATAATTTATTTTGTGTATATGTACATGGTTTATTTTATTTTTATTAATTTCATTCCTGCATTCATTTATAATTTATTTTAAAATGTACTATTTTATTTAATTAATTAATGGTAATGGAGTGTGTTTGACCTATTTGAGGGGGTGTGTTGTGAGGTAGCGGGTGGAGTGTCGTGAGTATGTTTCCTGTGGATGTGATGTGATGTGTTTGTGCTGTGTGTGGGACCAGTGCTCAGCGGGACAGTGAGAGCAGAGGTTAACATCAACCTCTCCTCGCCCCAAACAACATACGGACATACAGTACAGCCCCTCCGATCCCACCGTCACACTCGTTTGCACTAAAACACACCAGCTGAAGCTCAACTCAGTGATTTACTCTTTACTTTGCTGGACCACTAAATCATTCAGATTTATATGAAACACTAAAGCACTGCATTAAATTAAACTAGAAGAATAAAACTAGATTTTTACAGTTTCTCTACAGTGTACACTGTAAAGTGGCCTATAAGTCTGAAGCTCATAGTAATGTACCAAGGTTACATTTTAGCTTGTTTAGCTTGTACTTAGTTTTTTAATAATTAAAAAATATATAAAAATAAAAATGAATTAATTAAAAAAGAATTTAAAAAGTATTTTAAAATTATATTTGTATGTATTTAAAATTAGATTTTTAAATAATTAAAAATATAAATGTATATGGTTAAAAATATAAATGTGGATAATTAAAAACAAAAATAGAAAAAAATGACAGCAATTTGTGTATTTATTTTCATTTAAGTTTATTTGAATAATATCTGAATAATATCAATATATAAATGATATTTTTCATTAGCATGTATTTCAATAATAATATGTAATATAGTAAATTGAAATAAGAGTTTTTTTGTTTTTTTTTTTTTTCTATTTTCTATTTTCTATTTCAGTTAATGTGTAATTTAGAAAGACACATGATGACATTACCTTGAAATGATTAATTATTTTGAAGAGAGAAAAGTGAAACATCCTTTCATTACTGAAATGGTGAACTCATTTCTATTTAACAGCTTGCAAACATTATTGAGAGATCAAGATACACAGAAGCAGGTCTATAGCACAAATAGAAATTACAGTGGATTGCAACATGTTTATTAATGTTTTATTAAACACTGTTACATTTAGTAAATACAGTGAGTTCAGTAGTTGCTCTAGATTTTTCATTATTTTGCATTAGATGCTTTTTTTTTTACCATCTAACGGTCTCATTTTTCATACGCTATTTCATATATTATTTGCATGAAGATACACAATTTCATTGTGCAATATAACGGTGTACAACATCTGTTGAAAAAATTTGCTATTCAAATCATGCAACAGAAACCCCTTTTCAAAAGCATATGCCCTTTTTTTATTAAGACAACAGAATCTCATTATATTCTCAATCTAACTGGGTGAGAGTTTTAAACACTGTACAGAACCACAATATAATGTCCAAATTTAGGGACTGGACACTCCTGCTTTAAATAATGATTTGCATTAAGATACACAATCTCATTATGCAACATAACGTACAACATCTGTTTGAAAAGTTTGCTATTCAGAAACTGTCATAGAAGTGTAAAACTGTGTCTGTCTTACTGTACAATCGAAGTAGATACAACCGAAAGCAAGTGGATTCTTATTGACATCCTCAGTTAAAAAGCTGCTGTATTGCATTGCTGTGTGGCATTTTCTCTGTTACCTACAGTTGAAGTCAAAAGTTTACATACACCTTGCAGAATCTGCAATATGTTTATTTCAACAAAATAAGAGGGATCATACAAAATGCATGTTATTTTTATTTAGTACTGACCTGAATAAGATATTTCACATAAAAGACATTTACACATAGTATATTTGATATTTGCACACACTTGATTCTTAATACTGTGTTGTTACCTGAATGATCCACAGCTGTGATAGTTGTTCATGAGTCCCTTGTTTGTCCTGAACAGTTAAACTGCTGCTGTTCTTCAGAAAAATCCTTCAGATACTCACAAATTCTTGGTTTTTCTGCATTTTTGTGTAATTGAACCCTTTCCAACAATGACTGTATGATTTTGAGATCCATTTTTTTTTGACACTGAGGACAACTGAGAGACTCATGCAACTATTACAGAAGGTTCAAACGCTCACTGATGCTTCAGAAGGAAACACGATGCATTAAGAGCCGGGGGTTGAAAACTTTTGGAATTTGAATATCAGGGTAAATTCAACTTATTTTGTCTTCTGGGAAACATGTTAGTATCTTTTGTAGCTTCTGAAGGGCAGTACTAAATGAAATAAATATGATATTTAGGCAAAATAAGAAAGATGTACACATCTTCATTCCATTCAAAAGTTTTCACCCCCCGGCTCTTAGTGCATCATTTGTCCTTCTGGAGCATCAGTGAGTGTTTCAACCTTCTGTAATAGTTGCATATGAGTCTCTCAGTTGTCCTCAGTGTGGAAAAGATGCATCTCAAAATCATACAGTCATTGTTGGAAGGAGTTCAAATGCACAAAAATGCTGAAAAAACAATCTAAAGGATTTTTCTAAAGAACAGTGGGCAGTTTTAACTGTTCAGGACAAACAAGGGACTCATGAACAACTATCACTAAACAAAAAAAACAGCTGTGGATCATTCAGGTAACAACACAGTAATAAGAATGAACTGCATGTAAACTTTGAACAGGGCATTTTTATGAATTCAACTATTATTTTCTCTTGTGGACTATATGTAAATGTCTTCTATGTGAAATATCTTATTCAGGTCAGTACTAAATAAAGAATAACATGCATTTTGCATGACACCTCTTAATTTGGTAAAATAATAAACATTTTGCAGATTCTCCAAGGTGTATGTAAACTTTTGACACATTGTTCAAATGCAGTTGTTTAAAGGGTTAGTTCACCCAAAAAATGAAAAGTCTGTCATTAATTATTCACTCTCATGTCGTTCCAAACCAGTAGGACCTTCAATCATCTTGGGAATACAAATTAAGATTTTTTTGATGAAATCCGAGAGCTTTCTGACCCTGCAATAGACAGCAACGCAACTACCAAGTTCAATGCCCAGAAGGGTATAAAATAGTCTATGTGACATCAGTGGTTCAACCGCGATATTATGAAGCTACGAGAATACTTTTTGTGCGCAAAGAAAACAAAAAACTACTTTATTCAACAATTTCTTCTCTTCCGTGTCAGTCCATCTTTAGTCGTGTGTGTCAAACACTCCAGTTCAGGGAAACCAGCAGGAAACAGGAAGTAACCGCTGTTCCCTAACAGAGTGGCGTTCTGCTCTAGAGGCGACGCCGCCACAACCGCTGGCTGCTGTCCTGGGCTGTAATTGAGGTTTGATTGTCGGTCTGGTGTGACGACTCCACGGGCTGCTGTGATGTGGATGTGGCCTGCATTGTGTGCGTGTGTGTTTATCTGTGGCGGGAAACATCGATAATTATTCACAGCTCCCTGTGTAATCGACTGTGCATGAAGTATATGTTATAGTAATCTGGAAGATCAGTATGAACAGTTGCAAAGCCATGCATTACTGTGTTTTTGCCATATTCGTGGGTGTAGTGCAACAGAATGTGTATAATAAAAGACCCCACTTATCTTATTTTATATGCTTAACTGTTCAAGTTTTGTGTAGCCAGACTTACTGGATGTGCAAAGAGTTCTTGACATGCACAAGAACCTTTTTTTTCCACATTTTGCAAGTCGAATTTTCAGGTCAGTACATTTCCAGCTGGCCGCTATATTTCCAGGCATCTCACTTTCTAATCCAGGTTGTCTAGACCAGCAGGCTCTGGGGTGTTTATGATAGATGCTCAATAAGTGTTGATTATTATTCTGAGAGTAATGTCTTAAGATCCATCATCGCACACTCATCGTCTGTCATCCGTGTGTTTACCAGGAACTCCACACTACAGAGAAGACGAAGCTGATCACACAGCTGGGAGACGCCAAGAACCTCATCGAGCAGCTGGAGCAGGACAAGGTGAGAGAGAAACAGGACACGCTTGGTTTTACTCCTCAGAAGGGTTCAGCTATGTTGTGCGTCTGCCACGGGACGCTTTAAGAGCTAGAGTGAGTAGAAGTACAAATACAAATTCCACTGACCCTGTAAGCGTAAGACAAAGACAGATTATTCCGGAAAGGCTTTTTAAAATGATCGGAAAACTTATTTCCTGTGGGCCGCTCACTTTGACACTTTTGCGTATAAAAGTACAACGGGAGATGTCTTGCTTATTATTTTAGGAGGGTGGTCAAGCAGGGTCAAATGTGAATTTCTCTGATTTTCTTTGCCCGTGGAGAGTGAATTGACCAGTTAAAATATTTTCATCCACCTTTTTCTTTAACGCAGAAGTAAGCCTATGAGTGAGACTTCCAGTTTTTTAGCCGAAATAGGGAAATTTGTTAGGGAAATAATGAGAAGAATAACAACATGCAGTAAACGGTAAAACTGTTTGCACTACAAACCAGTGTGTTCATAATTAAGATAGTAAGACACAAATTTGCAATATCAAGCTGCAAAACGAGCTGTTTTGTACAGCTAAAAGTACCCAAAAAAGACCCAAAACCCCCAAAATTAGCAAGTTTACTCTTACAGGGAAAAAAGGAGAATAGTCCATGAAATTGTATATTTTATTATTTAAAATGCATATTTCATTTTATTATTATAAGAATACATTACTATTATATTTTATAATGTATTTATTTTTTTGTATACATAAATTTAAAACATTATTCAGTATATATATATTCATAGAAGTACATAAATTGCATACAACAACAACAACAACAACAATAATAATAATAAAATGTAAAGCTATTAAATGAATATAATAACATGTATAACGTATAATTATGTCATTATATTGTAGTAAATTACATAACACACATAATGATTTTGAAAAAAAAAAAAAAAAATATATATATATATATATATATATATATATATATATAGTGTTAAATAATATGTATATTATTACTGAAATAAACCCAGACAACTCTCAATAACAATATGTACTGTAACAGACAATTATTATTATTTTTTAATATATTATTATTCTGTATATTATTTCTTTTTATTGAAAAGTTATATATATATATAATTTTATTTTTATTGATATGCATTTATTTATTTATATATATATATATATATATATAATATATAAATGTAATTATAATAATATATAATAATTTCAATAATAATAATAATAATAATAATGAAAATATATAACATATTCCAATAACAATATATACTGTAACACACTATAATTAATACACTGAAACAAACTATTTTTATATTTTTACTTTTTTTACTTATTTTACTTATTTTTATTTGTCTTGGTTGTATGCTGATTTTGCACCCTATGATCAAAATAGTGTTTGAGCACCTAAATATAATTGAAAATAATAAAAATAAAATGTAAAGCCATGAAATAAATGTATATAATAACATATATAACGTATAATTATACATAATTATATTATAGAATTAAATAAAAAAATTGATATAATATAAATAAAAAAAATTATATAAAATATTATTTTATTACAATATATTATTAGATAGATACATTTATTTTTTATAATTATAAATGCGATTTCAATAGTAAATAAACTAGATAAATGTAATTATAATAATATATAACATATTGCAATAACTATATATAGTGTAACATACAATAATTAATAAATTGAAACAAAATATTTTTAACTTATTTTTATTTGTCTTGGTTGAATGAGATTTTGCAACCTGTGATCAAAATAGTCTTTGAGATGTCATGGAGAGCTGTCTATGTGCTACTGAGTTGTGATCAAATCGGTCATGTTTTGTTTTACCTTTAACCTTTACCCTGCAGGATAGAGATCATTGCCACTTGGGTCATTGTATGGAATGTGCAAGAGCGCAAACATACGTCAGAAACAATTAGAGGCACGTCCTCAAACTGAGCACAGAACCTGCTGTACGGGGGCAGAAACCACATTTGCGCTAGACTATTTGGACAAAATCAGTAGTGGATTTCGGGAAAATGAAAAAGTGATTGCAATACTGTGCTTTTGAGGTTTTGTTTTTCAGCCCTTTCAAAATCCTAGAAGTGTCCTAGAAGTCATATGAGCTTTGCATGAGGATCAGACCAAAATACGATCATGCAGACTGAAAATCTGATATGACTGCATTAAATTTTTTGGGTGAACTACTTCTTTAATACTCACCTGTGGCATCATTTTGAAGGGAATGGTCATTGCTGAAACCAAGCGGCAGATGCACGAGACTTTGGAGATGAAGGAAGAGGAGATCGCTCAGCTGCGCTCCAGACTCCAGCAGACCATCGTTCAGAAAGATGAGCTCCAGGAACAGAAAGAGAAATCAGAGAAAGCAGGTAATTGAGACTGTCTACTCTCTCAGTTTCCCAATTTTTGTGTCTGCTCATCCTTAATGCACTTTATCTTTCCCAGCATTCGAAGAGCTGGAGCGAGCTCTAGGTGTGGCCCAGCGGGCAGAGGAAGCGCGCCGTCAGCTGCAGGTGAGCATGGAGGAGCAGGTGAAACAGGTGGAGAAAGCCAGCGAGGAAGAGAGGAGAAGCTTGCAACAGGAGCTGACCAGGGTCAAACAGGAAGTGGTCACCATTATGAAGGTGTGTATAAAAAAACAGAGTCAGAGAGAAAGAAATTGGTCACTTTTTGTGCTGCAAAAAGACGTTTTCTATGTTTATAAAACGTGCAATCTGTTGCTGTGTCATGCATATTTAATTTGTTTTTCACTGCTCATGCTTTATTTTAGACACTAGAATGAAGAATAATCAAACAATTTCGTTTAGCATTTTAATGTATTTCTTTTGCCTTTTCTCTGTCCCCATTTGTACTCGACCTGTTTAAAGTTATTTTGCCTGGAAAAGCCATCAATTCACTCACAGTGTCACATTCATCCTGAGATTTGTCTGGATGAGCGGTTAAATGTCCACGACTGCAGAGTTCCCATGAAGCCTGTGTGTTTTTATGGATCTGCACACCTTTAGTCTCCTCCTTTGTGTATTTGAGAATGATTAATTAACTAAAGGGCAGTAGTAAATCAAAATTGACCAAATGGATGCCACATTTACAGCCCACCATTCTGCCTGTATGTATGCTTCATTTCTGACAAAGAAATTCAGTTCTGTTTCATTCATCAGGTCTCGTTATCCTTGCCATAACAAAGACTCTGTTTCCCATGCCAATAATTCATAGAAGAGCGACATTTTGAGTCTGTTGATTATTTCACTAAAGCATTGAGGTTGCCCATGAGAAAATGTAAAATATACTTTGAATGCAAGTGCAATGTGGGTTTTTTTTTTTTTTTTTTTTTTTTTTTGGCTAAATCTTCAATTCTGTGATCATAAATTGTATTAATAGATATATTATAAAAAGGTCTCATATGAGTATTTTATTTTATTTCTATCAAATATTAAGAACTGACTTAAATGTTGATAGTATTAATTAGTTAATATAAGTGTTAATATATTATTTAAATATTAATTAAATATTAAGAGATTTTATATCATTGTTGTTTCACTATTAATATATTTTGTGTTAATTTTTAAAATAGCATAAAGGCCATGAATATAACCTTAAATGCTGATATGGCAATTAAAAATATATTTATATAATTTCCCATGCCATAGTGTTAATTAGGGATGCATGATATTAGATTTTTGCCGATATCCGATATGCCGATGTTTAGCCGATGCCAGTACTAATATATATACTCTTTTGTTTGGAAACACCAAGTCTGTCCTGTTTGGAAATGATAAGCAAATTATTTTTAATTTTGGTTATTTTTTAACAAGAACTTATTTGTTAGAATTAAATGAACAATAATTAAGTTCTTTTGTAATGACAGTAGATTGAAGCTCTGAAAATAACTATAAATATACTATATATTTATCGCTCTTTTTTGTCTTTAAAAAAATGCAGTGTTAACCATACCATTTTATTTTAAGATTTATTTAAAAATGTAACATATTGCACATTAATGAATAAATCAGTATATATAAAATTATTTAATTTATAAGTGTCACGTTTTTTTTTTGTAAATATTATGTAAGCTATAGCTTCTGACCTTTAAATCAAAACATACTCATGATTTTATTACATCAGTTACTGCTTTATTTAATCAGAAACACAGTCTAAATGCTGTGTATTTTACTTTTATTTTATTAGAAGTAGGTCAACAGCGCCCCCTACGGAATTAAAACTCTTTACCGAACAGTCATTAGGGCCCTGCGAAAGCTACCGCTGCTGCCACTGCATCTGCTATTACTGTTTACTCTATCACACACTGAACATGTCATTCTGTATGTTCATTCTTATAATAAATACAGCAATCCAAAACCGTGAATCTAATCATCATTCAGGCAAAACTTTGCTTCAAGAATGAGCCACACTGCTGAATTGATCAAATCGCTAGCACACCCTGAGCATGTGTGAATTATTCCTCTTATGAGCAAGACATATTGGCATATTTTTTCATAGCGGGCTGATGCCGATTTTTACATTTGAAACATTCTCGGCCGATTCCGATACAGGTCTGATAATATTGTGCATCCCTATACTTAATGCATAGTGTAGATGGACTGGAAAAAGAGTTTTGCATTGTAGACATTAGAGTATGTCCATCGAACCTGACAAATATAATTATATTTTGCTGTAATTTCTTTCTTTTCAGAAATCCTCTGAGGACAGAATAGCAGAAATTGAACGGTTACATTCAGAGGCTATGGCTAGCAAAGAAGAGGAACTAAGTGCCCAGATAAAACAAGCAGTGGTATGCCCTAATTTTCATTTTCTATGATTAGTTAATGCAAATATTAGCTATTTGGATGTAGGTGTTTCCTAAGCTATTTGCACCAATGCTCTTTATTTACCTCAGGAGCAGTGTCGTGAGGAATTGTTGCGGTCAGCACAGGAAAGAGAACAGCAGGCGTCTCTCGCTCTGGAGGAGGCCGAGCTGCAGAAAGCGGCAGTTCAGTCTGAGGGGGAGAACAAAGCCAAGGAACTACAGCTGGAGTTAGAGTCAGCCAGAACGGTGAGTTTATCTGCCACCTTATCTGAGAATAGATCAGCAGGATATCCTTATTGTAGTTGAATAGCTAAATTAACCTGTAGATTTGAAGCCAGCATGAATGAGAATGAAACCAGTGCCCTATATCTTAGCATTGTGTGTTCCTTAAAATAGTCATTTTTTCTTTTTACAGAGAATTCAAGAACTTGAGAGTTGTTTGGGAAGCTCTGAGAAGTCGGATGAACTCTCTGCACAACTGGAAGAGCAGAGAAAGAAACATGAGGCTGAAAAAGCTGCTCTAGAAGAAGCACATAAGCAAGAGCTAGAAAAGATAAGCATGGAGCAAACAACGGCCCTCAATCAGCAGCATGATGCCGCTGTGGAGGAGCTTGTTCAGAAACATAAAGCAGAAATTGAATCAATTTTGAAAGAAAAGGAGGAGCAGTTCCATTCTCATGTGGAAGACATGAACAAAAAGATGCTTGATAAACTAAATGACAAACAAACTGAGATTGAGACCCTGTCTTCTGAGCTTAGTGAGGTACTGAATAGTAAACAACAGTTAGAAGAGAGACTGTCCTCTGTGGAGACCACCAGTGAAACCACTAGACAAGAGTTTGAGGAAAGACTCAAGGAAGAACGAGCAAAATATCAGGCTGAGATTGCAGCTGCGAAACAGAATGAAGGGGTCGAGAAAATGCTGAAAGAAGAGATAAATCAGATGAAGGTTCTGTTGGAGGAAAAGGAAAAAGCACTAGAGGAACATGTGCTCAAGGAAAAGGCTTTGCAGGAAGATGGAAGTGCGCAGTTGGAGGAGCTTCGGCTCAGGGCACAGACAAATAATGAGGCCCTGGAGGAATCAAGATCTCAGATTAGCAGACTTACAGAAGAACTCCAGCAAACCAAGAATCAAGTGAATGATCTTGAGCAAACCCTTGAGGCTGTGCGTAATGATAGTCGGGAGAAAGAAGTGTGTCTTGAACAAAAGACAAATGAACTTCAGGAACTGGTGCAGAAAATGGAGCAAGTCAATAAGGAACTATCTGAAAAAGACAATATGCATGTTGCAACCTGCAAAACAATGCAAGATGAGCAAAACCGTTTGAGGAAGCAGCTGGAAGACCAGAAGACTTCTCAAGAGAAGAAAATTGAGAACATTAGGAAAGACTTGGATTGCAAGCTGAAATCCCAGGAAAACAAGATGGAGAAGTTCAAGCAGAAAGCCAAAGAAGCGCAAGACAAGTTGAAGAAGCAGCTTCAGGATCAAGAGGAGAATGCCAAAGAGGAGTTATCTAAGAAATCTCAAGAGTTGGATTTGAAAGACCAGCAACTGAAGGAGAAGATCCTTGAGATGGCGCAAGCAAGCTCTGAGGGCCTCAGCACCGCCATGTCTGATTTGGAGGCCAATCATAAGGAGCACTTAGAGAAGCTTCAGGTGAAGCATAAACAGGAGCAGGATGATCTTATTCGTCGCTGGCAAGAGAAGCTTAACCAGCATGAGGAGGAACATGGCCAGTCTTTGCAAGAAAAAGCGCAGGAGTTGGAGGAGATCTCTCAGCTGCTTTCGGCCAGCAGGGAAGAAAAGGAACAGGTTATGAAAGACATCCAGAACCTCAGGGAGGAGCTTGCCATGAGGGAAACCACTGTGCAGAAACTACAGACAGAGCTCAGGGAGGCTGCAAGCAAGCTGGAAAGTTTATCTGAAGGGGAGGGTATACTTAAAAGACAAGTCGAAACCATGGAGAAGAATCTAAGCCAGGCCTTGAATGAAAGAAACCTTTTGCAGGACGAACTGAGGAAGGCTGAGGAAACTAGTAAGGAGAAACTGCAGAGCATGTCTGAAGAGTTGGTAAACACTCAGCAAAAGCTGAACTTGCTTGAAACGTCCAAGTGTAAAGAGGGCGAAGATCTCCAGAGGACACTTGAGGAAAAAACTGCTGAACTCCAAAATAAAGAAAAAGAGTTCCAGGCACAATTGTGTGACATCACAAAGGAATTCGAGCAGTGTTGTCAGGAAGCCCAGACAAAGTTAGAAGGCTTCTCTGTTGAACTATGTAAGAAAGTTGAAGGACGAGTTGGGGAGTTACAACGCCGGGTGATAGATCATCAGAATAAGGTCACATATCTAAGAAATATTATGACGACGAAGGACAACAGAATTAGCACTTTAGAGAAAGAATTTCAGCACACTTTGGATGAGAACCGTAATCTAAAGAGCTCTCTTGAAGAGGTGACTCTTCAGTTTACTGCAAGTTCAGCAACTCTCAAAGCCTTACAAACCGAAAGGGAGTCTCTGCAAACCGATGCTGATACTCGCTCCCAGGTACTTTCTGAGAAAGACCTTCAAATCAAGCAACTCTGTGAGGAAAAAGAGGACATATCGGAAAATCTCAAAGCAAATGTTTTGCAACTCAGCAATCTAGAATCAGTCATAAACGACTTGAAGACCCAGTTAGCAAGTAGCATAACTGAGAAAGAACAAGCCATATCTCTGCTGAATCAGCAGCACACTGAGGACAAGGAAAGGGTGACATCCCAAATTGGGGAGACGGTGGAAAACCTAGAGAAAGAGAAGACCTCGCTGCAAGAGCAGCTAGACTCACTCAGGAATAAGTTCTCTGAACTGAAAAAGAAGTTCAGTCAGAGTCACAGCACTGCTAAGTCTCTTCAAGATAAAGTTGGAGACATGGAGAGGCAGATTGCGGAGAAGGACGAACAACTTAAGACGCTCACTGCCAGCGTTGACAATCACTCCATTACGAAGTCCGAGATGGACCAGGCTCTTAGTGAGAAAGAACAGAGGGTTCATGCCTTGACCTCAGAGCTGGAAAGCTGCTCAAAGAAAGTTAGTGATCTGGAGGAGCAGCTAGAGTTGCGTACAAAAGAGCGGGAGCAACTCGCAGCTGATTTGCAGCAGCACCTTACCATTAGGGAGAACGAAAAGATTGAATTGATGAAGCAGGTGCAGGAAGCTCAGGACCAAAGCTCTCAAAACGGTGCCCTAATCCAGAAAACTGAGGAGAGTCTTCAGTCTTTGAGGAAAGATGTTGAAACAGCCAAGCAGGAACTGGAATCACAGCGGAATGACTTTGAGAAGGAGAAGGCTGAGATCCTCAGAGCGAAAGAAGAAGCCATAAAGGCAGCCCAAGAAAAGGCGTTAGCTGAAACGACTGGTAAAGTAGCTGAGTTGAAGAAGAAGGCAGAGCAAAGAATTGCCATGATTCGTAAACAGCTGACTTCACAAATTGAGGAAAAGGAGCAGGCTCTCAAAGACTTGCAGGCGCAGTTGGAAGGCATCAAGCAAACTCAGAGTGAAAAAGAAGAACGTATAAAGTCTTTAGAGGAGATTGAGAAGAAAATGGAGGAGGCTACTGCAAAACTGAAGGAAGGTCATGCAAAACTGAAGGAAGAGCATGCAAAACTGAAGGAAGAGCATGCAAAACATCTGCAAGAATTGCAGCAGAAAGAAAACGAGGAAAGACAGGCCTCTCTGCAAAACTTAAAAGATATGTATGAAGAGAAACTTGCTGGCATGTCTGCAAAAGAGGAACAATCTGCTACTGCTGCTAGAGAAACTTCTTCAAGACTTGGAGAGCTTGAGACCAAACTCTCAGAATCTAATGAGCAGATTGCAAACTACCAAACCGAGGTAAGTCGCCTTAAATCAGACCTGCTCGAACAGACAACCCGAGTGCAGGAGCTTCAACAGACATGCTTGGATCTTCAAGAACAGATTAAGGAGAAACAGATTGCTGAAGTTGAGAAGGAACATGTTGAAGTGCAAATGTCCAGCAATAGATTAGGAATGGAGCCTGCAATGTTAGTGGCCAATGAAAACATGGACGCTGTCAGGATTCAAGATGACTGGACAAGTCAAAAGGACTTGTTGGTGAAGGTATATGAGGAGAAGCTCCAAGATTTACAGCAGAGGCTGGAAGAGAAAGAAAATGAGCTAAAAGCACAACAGAGTTCACCTCAAGGAAACGGGGAGACTGTTAATGAGTGCCTAATCAACAATACAAACACCTCAGAGAACGATCTTCAGAGAAAGCTGGTAGAGGCTGAGAACGAGAAGCAGAAGCTCCACAAGGATTACACCAGACTACAGAAAGACCTTCGGTCTCTAAGGAAAGAGCATGAGAAGGAGCTGGAATTCCTGAAAAAGGAAATAGCTGAGGAAAACGAGAAGAAGCTCAAGTAAGATTTATGAAACAGTTGGGGAGTCGTTTATGTTTCTTCTTGATGCATATGTTCTGCTACAACATTGTTCCCAGGCTTCATATGGTTGATCTTTTTTGTCAGGCTTGAAATGGAAGATATGGAAATGAAACACAATTCTGCTCTTAAGCAGTTAATGAGGGAGTTTAACACCCAGTTGGCCCTGAAAGACAAGGAACTGGAAGGTTCAGTAAAGGAAACCATTGGTAAGAAGAGCATATAACTTATTTCTAAGAGTCTCTTAGAACTATTTTCAGATTCTACAGTACAAATGTACTGTTTATTGCTCATGGTACCATGGTAGTACTATTTAACGGACAATATTATGATGGGTATAAAATGAGAGCATGTTTCCATCATTGAATAAAAAAAGGTAATTGCAACTTTTTATATCACAGTTCTGACTTTTTTTCTCACAATTAAATCTCACATATATTTCAGAATTGTGTAATATAAACTCACAATTCAGACTTTTTCATAAAATTGTGAAATATAAACTCGCTACTGCGAGAAAATAATTCAGAATTGCAGAATATAAAGTTGCAAGTGCGTGTTATAAAGTTAGAATTGTGAGATACGAACTTGCAGTTGCAAAAAATAAAGTAAAAATTGTGAGGCATAAGCTCAAAAGTTTTTTTCTCACACGACTTGTTTTCTTATAATGAGGAGATATGTACTCACAGTAGTTTGTTATAAAGTCCAATTTTAGGGGGAAAAAAATACAATTGCAAAATTTTATATCTCACAGTTCTGACCTTGTATCTTGCATTTGTGTTATAAAGTCAGAACTGCAAGATATAAACTCGCAATTTTTACTTTTTAAGGAGTTACAATGCTGAATTGTGTCAGAATTGTGAGTTTATGTCTTGCATTTGTGACTTTCTCACAATTCTACTCTTTTGTTCGTTTAGAATTATATTGAAATCTCACAATTCTGACTTTTTTTCTTTCAATTGCGACTCTATATGTTACAATTCCAACTTTATTTCTCAGAATTGTGACTTTATTTCTTAAAATTGCAAGAATTGCTCAACCAAAAGTGACAATTTGATAGCCTTGGTCCAATTTTTTTGTATAAAAGGAGCTTTGTGAACATTCAGCCTGAAACCTTTTGTCTTCCATGCAAAAAGAAACTTATTCATATTTTTTTTGGAATGACAAGAGGATGTAAAGGATGACAGAATTTTCATTTTGGAGTGAAGTACTCCTTTGAGTATAACAAAAATTTTGTTTAAAATACTGAATAAAACCAGGTACAGATAGTCTTGGAAAGCACTGTGGACATGAACGAACTGTGTTTTCATAGGTATTCACATTCGCTGATTTACTGGACTCAGGAAATATGAGATATGAAATTCGTGATTGGTTTACCATGTGTTTTCAATCCTGCCATGTAATCCATCCAGTCTGGAAATGAGTGTTTTGTACTCAATGATGGTAACTTTATGGTGACCTTCATGTCTTCTTACTGTACTTTCCTGTTTATTATTTCCACACAGAGAAAGCTCAGGATGTTGAATCCGAGCTTATAAACAGCCATCGAGAAGAAGTCAGTCAACTTCAGAAAATAATCGCTCAGAAGGAAGAAGACCTAAACAGAACGGTTCAGCGTTACGAACAGGTCCTTCAGGTACAGCCAAATAAGCTGAAACTGTAGCTTTTGTATATAATTGTGAGTTAATGACCAGCAGATGCATTATTCGGTCAACTTTATAGACACAGGAAGAATTTTGTGAGGAGTTTATTGCTTTTGCTAAATTCCCCCACATAAAGCCAGTAAGTTCAGGTTTCAGCGAATAGTTTTGTGTATCATCAGGAAACACTTACCTCAGTCAACTAGCACCTCAAACTCCCCCTAGAGCTGTAAGGAACTGTAGGGAATGATGCAGACCGTATGCTGCTTAAAGCCATCCTAACAGAGAAGTATGCTAACTATTTGCGATAGGTTTATTTCCATATCTTATGCTGTAGATCTGATACTGTTTACCCATGCATTTGAAGACTCAAGTTTATGACCTTTATAACTCTGTAAAATGATTCAGAAATGGCACAGTTGATCACAGTTTTGTCTTTCTGCAGAATCGCGAGGTGGAGATGGGTGACCGTGTGTGGGAGGTGCAGAAGGAGTTAGAGGAGCTACAGCAGAGGAGTCTCAGTGGCCCTCAGGTACAGCCACAGTTTACACATCATGTCCCACTGGAAGCCATTTATTTTTATAGTTTGTGTGGATATGCATAAAAATTAAAATCATTTGCATAAAACTGACAGCCATAATTAAATAACATGTCCGCAGAATATATAGACTTTTAAATTTATATTTCCTTATTTTTATTTATGTATATATAAGTTACTTTATATATAGTAATGAATAATAATATAATAAATTATAAATGATATAAATTTGATTAAAACTAAAAGCCATAATTAAAATAATAAATTATTTTAAAAAGAATGCAATTAAACATGCCCGCAGAGAATACTGTATGGGCTTTAAATCATACATTATATAATAATAATAAGTAATAATATAATAAATTATAAATTATGTAAATTTGATTCAAACTAAAAGCCATAATTAAAATAATGAATCTTAATTATTAAAAAATAATGCAATTAAACATGCCCACAGAATATATGTGCTTTAAATTTATATTTTTTATATTAATTTTTTATATGTAAATTACTGTGTATATAATAATAAATAATTTTTAAAAAATAATGCAATTAAACATGACCGTAGAATATATAGGCTTTAAATTTATATATTTTTTTTATATTACATTATAATTATGATTAAAACTAAAAGTTATAATTAAAATAATAAATCTTAAGTTTTTTTTCTTGATCTTTGCCATTAGCTTGCAACATTAGTGTTTGCTCATGTTATATTTCATATTTGTTGAGCTTTGACAATAAATCTAAAATACAAAGTGATATTTCCCATTTAAATATATTGACCATCAAAGGCATAGTTTTCCCCAAAAAAGTGAGTAAATAATGGCAAAATCTTTGTTTTTGGGCAAACTGTTCCTTTAAAAGATCTTTCTTTATATTTTCCCTCTGTGCATTGATTCATATTTATTGATGTCAGACAACGGTGCAGCTGCTCTTATTCTGACCACAAGTATTACTTTGTTATAGTCCTAATTGGTAAAATAAAAGCATATGCTAAGTGAATGAATATACATGTAACTGACAGAATCAAAAGGTTGAAATGTCAAATCGGCTGGATGTGTTATTAGTGTTAAATTGAATGGCATTAAATATATCTTAACCTGAGAAGTTAACCCTGACAGCCAAAGCTTACTACATAATGTCTTAGTCTCTATTCACATAATAGACTTAATTTGCCGACTCTAAGTTGCAGTGTAATAGTCCCAATCCAGAATAGGCCATAGGAATGAATTTCCTGAAAAGGTTTGGAATGCGTCCCTGAGAAAAAGGCCTTAAACAGACAGTCTCTGTTCTCAATTAACCCCTCAGAGAGCATCCTGAGCTGTTAGATTTATGCCGTAGTGCCGCTCTCAGGCGAGCACTGCATGCTTGGAAAGAGGCAAAAAGTTGAGCCTTGTTCAGGATAAAGCGGTCCTCGTGTGTTCGGTGCGGTTACAAAGCGCTCTCTCACAGAGATGTGAAACACACAGCGCACCTCTGGAGCCCATGCTGCATTTTTGCACCCTGATGTCACAAGTATTCTGTGGTCAAATGCGACTCGGAAAATAAAAAATGTTAATATTTGCATAATGAGGCAGTTGTGTGATCTGCTGGTTCTGTTTTGTGTTTCAGGGTCTTGAAGAGTTAAAGGTAGGTTTTATTTTTTCCATTTTTCTGATTAACTCCCATAGCAATTTTTGGACAGTCTAACTGCTAATGGGGTTTTTTTTTCGTCTAGTAAGAAATTAAAGGTGTGCTTCACTTCCAGAACAAAAATTGGCAGATACTTTACTCACCCCTTTGTCATCCAAGATGTTCATGTCTTTCTTTCTTCAGTCGTAAAGAAATTGTTTCTTGAGGAAAACATTTCAGGATTTCTCTCCATATAGTGGACTTCAATGGTGCCCCCGAGTTTGAACTAACAAAATGTAGTTTAAATGCAGCTTCAAATGGCTCTAAATGATCTCAGCCAAGGAAGAAGAGTTTTATCTAGCGAAATGGTCGTTGTGTTTGAAAAATAAAAATTTGTATACTTTTTAAGCACAAAAGCTCATGTAGCAAAGGCTCTTGGATGCTCTTGAATGATTCATTCATTTTGAGTCGTCCCGGGGGAGTGATTTGTTCAGTCGCACATGCGCAACATCCTATTAGGTTCTGTACTGGAATTAGTTCACCTATTTCGGGTCTTCAGGTTTTTCTAATCGTTTGTTCATCTTATGGGGCTGTCACGTGTTGCTGATTTTGCTAAAATGAACGAAATGACTTGAAAAAAGGTTAGTTCATTTTGCTGAACGAGACTCAAAGGTCCGAGTCGGTAAAATGATCCAAACTTCCCATCACTACAAATCATGTCTTAGAATCACCACAAGTTCATGGTCAGTGTACTCCATCTCAAAAAGGTAGAGTATGTCGAAAAACTCCATGTTATTTTCTCCTACAACTTTAGAATCGTCCAACATCGTTGTACCTTTTTGTTTGTAAACAGCGTTTGACTTACTTGCACTTTCTTAGTCTTTGCGCGTTCGCTTTGTAAACACTGGGTCTGTGGTTCCGCCTACGTTCCACGTGACCTTTTGACGTTATTCAATAGTACGTGAACGCGCATCCCAGAGCCTGTGCTACATGAGCTTTTGTGCTTAAAAAGTAAAAAAAAAAAATTATTTTCTGAAAAAAATGACACATTGTTACGCTAGATAAGACCCTTTTTCCTCGGCTCCTGGGATCATTTAGAGCCTTTGAAGCTGCATTTAAACATTTTGGAAGTTCAAAATCGGGGCACCAATGAAGTCCATTATATGAAGAAAAATTCTGAAATGCTTTCCTCAGAAAACATAGTTTCTTCACTACTGAAGACAGAAAGACATGAACATCTTGGATGACAAGGGGGTGAGTAAATTATTTGTGAATTGTTGTTCTGGAAGTGGACTTCTCCTTTAAAGAAATGCAGACTTAATGAGCATAAGAAACGTTAAAAAAACCATACTGACCCTACACTGTTGACTGTTTA